>NW_027618744.1:0-62701 GCF_964187855.1 Myxine glutinosa
TCGCACTTGTGTTGGTGTTGATAAACCACTTTTCGCACTTGTGTTGGTGCAGGAAACCACTTTTGCACTTGTATTAGTGTGGAAAAAACACTTTTTGCACTTGTGATAGTGTTGAAAAACCACTTTTCGCACTTGTGCTAGTGTTGAAAAACCACTTTTCGCACTTGTGTTGGTGCAGGAAACCACTTTTGCACTTGTATTAGTGTGGAAAAAACACTTTTTGCACTTGTGATAGTGTTGAAAAACCACTTTTCGCACTTGTGTTAGTGTTGAAAAACCACTTTTCGCACTTGTGTTGGTGCAGGAAACCACTTTTGCACTTGTATTCGTGTGGAAAAACCACTTTTCGCACTTGTGTTAGTGTTGAAAAACCACTTTTCGCACTTGTGTTAGTGTTGAAAAACCACTTTTCGCACTTGTGTTAGTGTTGAAAAACCACTTTTCGCACTTGTGTTGGTGCAGGAAACCACTTTTGCACTTGTATTAGTGTAGAAAAAACACTTTTTGCACTTGTGATAGTGTTGAAAAACCACTTTTCGCACTTGTGTTAGTGTTGAAAAACCACTTTTCGCACCTGTGTTGGTGCAGGAAACCACTTTTGCACTTGTATTAGTGTGGAAAAAACACTTTTCGCACTTGTGTTAGTGTTGAAAAACCACTTTTCGCACTTGTGTTAGTGTTGAAAAACCACTTTTCGCACTTGTGTTGGTGCAGGAAACCACTTCTGCACTTGTATTAGTGTGGAAAAAACACTTTTTGCACTTGTGATAGTGTTGAAAAACCACTTTTCGCACTTGTGTTGGTGTTGATAAACCACTTTTCGCACTTGTGTTGGTGCAGGAAACCACTTTTGCACTTGTATTAGTGTGGAAAAAACACTTTTTGCACTTGTGATAGTGTTGAAAAACCACTTTTCGCACTTGTGCTAGTGTTGAAAAACCACTTTTCGCACTTGTGTTGGTGCAGGAAACCACTTTTGCACTTGTATTAGTGTGGAAAAAACACTTTTTGCACTTGTGATAGTGTTGAAAAACCACTTTTCGCACTTGTGTTAGTGTTAAAAAACCACTTTTCGCACTTGTGTTGGTGCAGGAAACCACTTTTGCACTTGTATTAGTGTGGAAAAAACACATTTTGCACTTGTGATAGTGTTGAAAAACCACTTTTCGCACTTGTGTTAGTGTTGAAAAACCACTTTTCACACTTGTGTTGGTGCAGGAAACCACTTTTGCACTTGTATTAGTGTGGAAAAACACTTTTTGCACTTGTGATAGTGTTGAAAAACCACTTTTCGCACTTGTGTTAGTGTTGAAAAACCACTTTTCGCATTTGTGTTGGTGCAGGAAACCACTTTTGCACTTGTATTAGTGTGGAAAAAACACTTTTCGCACTTGTGTTAGTGTTGAAAAACCACTTTTCGCACTTGTGTTAGTGTTGAAAAACCACTTTTCGCACTTGTGTTGGTGCATGAAACCACTTTTGCACTTGTATTAGTGTGGAAAAAACACTTTTTGCACTTGTGATAGTGTTGAAAAACCACTTTTCGCACTTGCATTGGTGCAGAAAACCACTTTTGCACTTGTATTAGTGTGGAAAAAACACTTTTTGCACTTGTGATAGTGTTGAAAAACCACTTTTTGCACTTGTGATAGTGTTGAAAAACCACTTTTCACACTTGTGTTAGTGTTGAAAAACCACTTTTCGCACTTGTGTTGGTGCAGGAAAGCACTTTTGCACTTGTATTAGTGTGGAAAAAACACTTTTCGCACTTGTGTTAGTGTTGAAAAACCACTTTTCGCACTTGTGTTCGTGTTGAAAAACCACTTTTCGCACTTGTGTTGGTGCAGGAAACCACTTTTGCACTTGTATTAGTGTGGAAAAAACACTTTTTGCACTTGTGATAGTGTTGAAAAACCACTTTTCGCACTTGTGTTAGTGTTGAAAAACCACTTTTCGCACTTGTGTTGGTGCAGGAAACCACTTTTGCACTTGTATTAGTGTGGAAAAACCACTTTTCGCACTTGTGTTAGTGTTGAAAAACCACTTTTCGCACTTGTGTTGGTGCAGGAAACCACTTTTGCACTTGTATTAGTGTGGAAAATACACTTTTCGCACTTGTGTTAGTGTTGAAAAACCACTTTTCGCACTTGTGTTAGTGTTGAAAAACCACTTTTCGCACTTGTGTTGGTGCAGGAAACCACTTCTGCACTTGTATTAGTGTGGAAAAAACACTTTTTGCACTTGTGATAGTGTTGAAAAACCACTTTTCGCACTTGTGTTGGTGTTGATAAACCACTTTTCGCACTTGTGTTGGTGCAGGAAACCACTTTTGCACTTGTATTAGTGTGGAAAAAACACTTTTTGCACTTGTGATAGTGTTGAAAAACCACTTTTCGCACTTGTGCTAGTGTTGAAAAACCACTTTTCGCACTTGTGTTGGTGCAGGAAACCACTTTTGCACTTGTATTAGTGTGGAAAAAACACTTTTTGCACTTGTGATAGTGTTGAAAAACCACTTTTTGCACTTGTGTTAGTGTTGAAAAACCACTTTTCGCACTTGTGTTGGTGCAGGAAACCACTTTTGCACTTGTATTAGTGTGGAAAAACCACTTTTCGCACTTGTGTTAGTGTTGAAAAACCACTTTTCGCACTTGTGTTAGTGTTGAAAAACCACTTTTCGCACTTGTGTTAGTGTTGAAAAACCACTTTTCGCACTTGTGTTGGTGCAGGAAACCACTTTTGCACTTGTATTAGTGTGGAAAAAACACTTTTTGCACTTGTGATAGTGTTGAAAAACCACTTTTCGCACTTGTGTTAGTGTTGAAAAACCACTTTTCGCACTTGTGTTGGTGCAGGAAACCACTTTTGCACTTGTATTAGTGTGGAAAAAACACATTTTGCACTTGTGATAGTGTTGAAAAACCACTTTTCGCACTTGTGTTAGTGTTGAAAAACCACTTTTCACACTTGTGTTGGTGCAGGAAACCACTTTTGCACTTGTATTAGTGTGGAAAAAACACTTTTTGCACTTGTGATAGTGTTGAAAAACCACTTTTCGCACTTGTGTTAGTGTTGAAAAACCACTTTTCGCATTTGTGTTGGTGCAGGAAACCACTTTTGCACTTGTATTAGTGTGGAAAAAACACTTTTCGCACTTGTGTTAGTGTTGAAAAACCACTTTTCCGCACTTGTGTTAGTGTTGAAAAACCACTTTTCGCACTTGTGTTGGTGCATGAAACCACTTTTGCACTTGTATTAGTGTGGAAAAAACACTTTTTGCACTTGTGATAGTGTTGAAAAACCACTTTTCGCACTTGCATTGGTGCAGGAAACCCACTTTTGCACTTGTATTAGTGTGGAAAAAACACTTTTTGCACTTGTGATAGTGTTGAAAAACCACTTTTTGCACTTGTGATAGTGTTGAAAAACCACTTTTCACACTTGTGTTAGTGTTGAAAAACCACTTTTCGCACTTGTGTTGGTGCAGCAAAGCACTTTTGCACTTGTATTAGTGTGGAAAAAACACTTTTCGCACTTGTGTTAGTGTTGAAAAACCACTTTTCGCACTTGTGTTCGTGTTGAAAAACCACTTTTCGCACTTGTGTTGGTGCAGGAAACCACTTTTGCACTTGTATTAGTGTGGAAAAAACACTTTTTGCACTTGTGATAGTGTTGAAAAACCACTTTTCGCACTTGTGTTAGTGTTGAAAAACCACTTTTCGCACTTGTGTTGGTGCAGGAAACCACTTTTGCACTTGTATTAGTGTGGAAAAACCACTTTTCGCACTTGTGTTAGTGTTGAAAAACCACTTTTCGCACTTGTGTTAGTGTTGAAAAACCACTTTTCGCACTTGTGTTGGTGCAGGAAACCACTTCTGCACTTGTATTAGTGTGGAAAAAACACTTTTTGCACTTGTGATAGTGTTGAAAAACCACTTTTCGCACTTGTGTTGGTGTTGATAAACCACTTTTCGCACTTGTGTTGGTGCAGGAAACCACTTTTGCACTTGTATTAGTGTGGAAAAAACACTTTTTGCACTTGTGATAGTGTTGAAAAACCACTTTTCGCACTTGTGCTAGTGTTGAAAAACCACTTTTCGCACTTGTGTTGGTGCAGGAAACCACTTCTGCACTTGTATTAGTGTGGAAAAAACACTTTTTGCACTTGTGATAGTGTTGAAAAACCACTTTTCGCACTTGTGTTGGTGTTGATAAACCACTTTTCGCACTTGTGTTGGTGCAGGAAACCACTTTTGCACTTGTATTAGTGTGGAAAAAACACTTTTTGCACTTGTGATAGTGTTGAAAAACCACTTTTCGCACTTGTGCTAGTGTTGAAAAACCACTTTTCGCACTTGTGTTGGTGCAGGAAACCACTTTTGCACTTGTATTAGTGTGGAAAAAACACTTTTTGCACTTGTGTTAGTGTTGAAAAACCACTTTTCGCACTTGTGTTAGTGTTGAAAAACCACTTTTCGCACTTGTGTTGGTGCATGAAACCACTTTTGCACTTGTATTAGTGTGGAAAAAAACACTTTTTGCACTTGTGATAGTGTTGAAAAACCACTTTTCGCACTTGCATTGGTGCAGGAAACCACTTTTGCACTTGTATTAGTGTGGAAAAAACACTTTTTGCACTTGTGATAGTGTTGAAAAACCACTTTTTGCACTTGTGATAGTGTTGAAAAACCACTTTTCACACTTGTGTTAGTGTTGAAAAACCACTTTTCGCACTTGTGTTGGTGCAGCAAAGCACTTTTGCACTTGTATTAGTGTGGAAAAAACACTTTTCGCACTTGTGTTAGTGTTGAAAAACCACTTTTCGCACTTGTGTTCGTGTTGAAAAACCACTTTTCGCACTTGTGTTGGTGCAGGAAACCACTTTTGCACTTGTATTAGTGTGGAAAAAACACTTTTTGCACTTGTGATAGTGTTGAAAAACCACTTTTCGCACTTGTGTTAGTGTTGAAAAACCACTTTTCGCACTTGTGTTGGTGCAGGAAACCACTTTTGCACTTGTATTAGTGTGGAAAAACCACTTTTCGCACTTGTGTTAGTGTTGAAAAACCACTTTTCGCACTTGTGTTAGTGTTGAAAAACCACTTTTCGCACTTGTGTTGGTGCAGGAAACCACTTCTGCACTTGTATTAGTGTGGAAAAAACACTTTTTGCACTTGTGATAGTGTTGAAAAAACCACTTTTCGCACTTGTGTTGGTGTTGATAAACCACTTTTCGCACTTGTGTTGGTGCAGGAAACCACTTTTGCACTTGTATTAGTGTGGAAAAAACACTTTTTGCACTTGTGATAGTGTTGAAAAACCACTTTTCGCACTTGTGCTAGTGTTGAAAAACCACTTTTCGCACTTGTGTTGGTGCAGGAAACCACTTTTGCACTTGTATTAGTGTGGAAAAAACACTTTTTGCACTTGTGATAGTGTTGAAAAAACCACTTTTCGCACTTGTGTTAGTGTTGAAAAACCACTTTTCGCACTTGTGTTGGTGCAGGAAACCACTTTTGCACTTGTATTCGTGTGGAAAAACCACTTTTCGCACTTGTGTTAGTGTTGAAAAACCACTTTTCGCACTTGTGTTAGTGTTGAAAAACCACTTTTCGCACTTGTGTTAGTGTTGAAAAACCACTTTTCGCACTTGTGTTGGTGCAGGAAACCACTTTTGCACTTGTATTAGTGTAGAAAAAACACTTTTTGCACTTGTGATAGTGTTGAAAAACCACTTTTCGCACTTGTGTTAGTGTTGAAAAACCACTTTTCGCACCTGTGTTGGTGCAGGAAACCACTTTTGCACTTGTATTAGTGTGGAAAAAACACTTTTCGCACTTGTGTTAGTGTTGAAAAACCACTTTTCGCACTTGTGTTAGTGTTGAAAAACCACTTTTCGCACTTGTGTTGGTGCAGGAAACCACTTCTGCACTTGTATTAGTGTGGAAAAAACACTTTTTGCACTTGTGATAGTGTTGAAAAACCACTTTTCGCACTTGTGTTGGTGTTGATAAACCACTTTTCGCACTTGTGTTGGTGCAGGAAACCACTTTTGCACTTGTATTAGTGTGGAAAAAACACTTTTTGCACTTGTGATAGTGTTGAAAAACCACTTTTCGCACTTGTGCTAGTGTTGAAAAACCACTTTTCGCACTTGTGTTGGTGCAGGAAACCACTTTTGCACTTGTATTAGTGTGGAAAAAAACACTTTTTGCACTTGTGATAGTGTTGAAAAACCACTTTTCGCACTTGTGTTAGTGTTAAAAAACCACTTTTCGCACTTGTGTTGGTGCAGGAAACCACTTTTGCACTTGTATTAGTGTGGAAAAAACACATTTTGCACTTGTGATAGTGTTGAAAAACCACTTTTCGCACTTGTGTTAGTGTTGAAAAACCACTTTTCACACTTGTGTTGGTGCAGGAAACCACTTTTGCACTTGTATTAGTGTGGAAAAACACTTTTTGCACTTGTGATAGTGTTGAAAAACCACTTTTCGCACTTGTGTTAGTGTTGAAAAACCACTTTTCGCATTTGTGTTGGTGCAGGAAACCACTTTTGCACTTGTATTAGTGTGGAAAAAACACTTTTCGCACTTGTGTTAGTGTTGAAAAACCACTTTTCGCACTTGTGTTAGTGTTGAAAAACCACTTTTCGCACTTGTGTTGGTGCATGAAACCACTTTTGCACTTGTATTAGTGTGGAAAAAACACTTTTTGCACTTGTGATAGTGTTGAAAAACCACTTTTCGCACTTGCATTGGTGCAGAAAACCACTTTTGCACTTGTATTAGTGTGGAAAAAACACTTTTTGCACTTGTGATAGTGTTGAAAAACCACTTTTTGCACTTGTGATAGTGTTGAAAAACCACTTTTCACACTTGTGTTAGTGTTGAAAAACCACTTTTCGCACTTGTGTTGGTGCAGGAAAGCACTTTTGCACTTGTATTAGTGTGGAAAAAACACTTTTCGCACTTGTGTTAGTGTTGAAAAACCACTTTTCGCACTTGTGTTCGTGTTGAAAAACCACTTTTCGCACTTGTGTTGGTGCAGGAAACCACTTTTGCACTTGTATTAGTGTGGAAAAAACACTTTTTGCACTTGTGATAGTGTTGAAAAACCACTTTTCGCACTTGTGTTAGTGTTGAAAAACCACTTTTCGCACTTGTGTTGGTGCAGGAAACCACTTTTGCACTTGTATTAGTGTGGAAAAACCACTTTTCGCACTTGTGTTAGTGTTGAAAAACCACTTTTCGCACTTGTGTTGGTGCAGGAAACCACTTTTGCACTTGTATTAGTGTGGAAAATACACTTTTCGCACTTGTGTTAGTGTTGAAAAACCACTTTTCGCACTTGTGTTAGTGTTGAAAAACCACTTTTCGCACTTGTGTTGGTGCAGGAAACCACTTCTGCACTTGTATTAGTGTGGAAAAAACACTTTTTGCACTTGTGATAGTGTTGAAAAACCACTTTTCGCACTTGTGTTGGTGTTGATAAACCACTTTTCGCACTTGTGTTGGTGCAGGAAACCACTTTTGCACTTGTATTAGTGTGGAAAAAACACTTTTTGCACTTGTGATAGTGTTGAAAAACCACTTTTCGCACTTGTGCTAGTGTTGAAAAACCACTTTTCGCACTTGTGTTGGTGCAGGAAACCACTTTTGCACTTGTATTAGTGTGGAAAAAACACTTTTTGCACTTGTGATAGTGTTGAAAAACCACTTTTTGCACTTGTGTTAGTGTTGAAAAACCACTTTTCGCACTTGTGTTGGTGCAGGAAACCACTTTTGCACTTGTATTAGTGTGGAAAAACCACTTTTCGCACTTGTGTTAGTGTTGAAAAACCACTTTTCGCACTTGTGTTAGTGTTGAAAAACCACTTTTCGCACTTGTGTTAGTGTTGAAAAACCACTTTTCGCACTTGTGTTGGTGCAGGAAACCACTTTTGCACTTGTATTAGTGTGGAAAAAACACTTTTTGCACTTGTGATAGTGTTGAAAAACCACTTTTCGCACTTGTGTTAGTGTTGAAAAACCACTTTTCGCACTTGTGTTGGTGCAGGAAACCACTTTTGCACTTGTATTAGTGTGGAAAAAACACATTTTGCACTTGTGATAGTGTTGAAAAACCACTTTTCGCACTTGTGTTAGTGTTGAAAAACCACTTTTCACACTTGTGTTGGTGCAGGAAACCACTTTTGCACTTGTATTAGTGTGGAAAAAACACTTTTTGCACTTGTGATAGTGTTGAAAAACCACTTTTCGCACTTGTGTTAGTGTTGAAAAACCACTTTTCGCATTTGTGTTGGTGCAGGAAACCACTTTTGCACTTGTATTAGTGTGGAAAAAACACTTTTCGCACTTGTGTTAGTGTTGAAAAACCACTTTTCGCACTTGTGTTAGTGTTGAAAAACCACTTTTCGCACTTGTGTTGGTGCATGAAACCACTTTTGCACTTGTATTAGTGTGGAAAAAACACTTTTTGCACTTGTGATAGTGTTGAAAAACCACTTTTCGCACTTGCATTGGTGCAGGAAACCACTTTTGCACTTGTATTAGTGTGGAAAAAACACTTTTTGCACTTGTGATAGTGTTGAAAAACCACTTTTTGCACTTGTGATAGTGTTGAAAAACCACTTTTCACACTTGTGTTAGTGTTGAAAAACCACTTTTCGCACTTGTGTTGGTGCAGCAAAGCACTTTTGCACTTGTATTAGTGTGGAAAAAACACTTTTCGCACTTGTGTTAGTGTTGAAAAACCACTTTTCGCACTTGTGTTCGTGTTGAAAAACCACTTTTCGCACTTGTGTTGGTGCAGGAAACCACTTTTGCACTTGTATTAGTGTGGAAAAAACACTTTTTGCACTTGTGATAGTGTTGAAAAACCACTTTTCGCACTTGTGTTAGTGTTGAAAAACCACTTTTCGCACTTGTGTTGGTGCAGGAAACCACTTTTGCACTTGTATTAGTGTGGAAAAACCACTTTTCGCACTTGTGTTAGTGTTGAAAAACCACTTTTCGCACTTGTGTTAGTGTTGAAAAACCACTTTTCGCACTTGTGTTGGTGCAGGAAACCACTTCTGCACTTGTATTAGTGTGGAAAAAACACTTTTTGCACTTGTGATAGTGTTGAAAAACCACTTTTCGCACTTGTGTTGGTGTTGATAAACCACTTTTCGCACTTGTGTTGGTGCAGGAAACCACTTTTGCACTTGTATTAGTGTGGAAAAAACACTTTTTGCACTTGTGATAGTGTTGAAAAACCACTTTTCGCACTTGTGCTAGTGTTGAAAAACCACTTTTCGCACTTGTGTTGGTGCAGGAAACCACTTCTGCACTTGTATTAGTGTGGAAAAAACACTTTTTGCACTTGTGATAGTGTTGAAAAACCACTTTTCGCACTTGTGTTGGTGTTGATAAACCACTTTTCGCACTTGTGTTGGTGCAGGAAACCACTTTTGCACTTGTATTAGTGTGGAAAAAACACTTTTTGCACTTGTGATAGTGTTGAAAAACCACTTTTCGCACTTGTGCTAGTGTTGAAAAACCACTTTTCGCACTTGTGTTGGTGCAGGAAACCACTTTTGCACTTGTATTAGTGTGGAAAAAACACTTTTTGCACTTGTGATAGTGTTGAAAAACCACTTTTCGCACTTGTGTTAGTGTTGAAAAACCACTTTTCGCACTTGTGTTGGTGCAGGAAACCACTTTTGCACTTGTATTCGTGTGGAAAAACCACTTTTCGCACTTGTGTTAGTGTTGAAAAACCACTTTTCGCACTTGTGTTAGTGTTGAAAAACCACTTTTCGCACTTGTGTTAGTGTTGAAAAACCACTTTTCGCACTTGTGTTGGTGCAGGAAACCACTTTTGCACTTGTATTAGTGTAGAAAAACCACTTTTCGCACTTGTGTTAGTGTTGAAAAACCACTTTTCGCACCTGTGTTGGTGCAGGAAACCACTTTTGCACTTGTATTAGTGTGGAAAAAACACTTTTCGCACTTGTGTTAGTGTTGAAAAACCACTTTTCGCACTTGTGTTAGTGTTGAAAAACCACTTTTCGCACTTGTGTTGGTGCAGGAAACCACTTCTGCACTTGTATTAGTGTGGAAAAAACACTTTTTGCACTTGTGATAGTGTTGAAAAACCACTTTTCGCACTTGTGTTGGTGTTGATAAACCACTTTTCGCACTTGTGTTGGTGCAGGAAACCACTTTTGCACTTGTATTAGTGTGGAAAAAACACTTTTTGCACTTGTGATAGTGTTGAAAAACCACTTTTCGCACTTGTGCTAGTGTTGAAAAACCACTTTTCGCACTTGTGTTGGTGCAGGAAACCACTTTTGCACTTGTATTAGTGTGGAAAAAACACTTTTTGCACTTGTGATAGTGTTGAAAAACCACTTTTCGCACTTGTGTTAGTGTTAAAAAACCACTTTTCGCACTTGTGTTGGTGCAGGAAACCACTTTTGCACTTGTATTAGTGTGGAAAAAACACATTTTGCACTTGTGATAGTGTTGAAAAACCACTTTTCGCACTTGTGTTAGTGTTGAAAAACCACTTTTCACACTTGTGTTGGTGCAGGAAACCACTTTTGCACTTGTATTAGTGTGGAAAAACACTTTTTGCACTTGTGATAGTGTTGAAAAACCACTTTTCGCACTTGTGTTAGTGTTGAAAAACCACTTTTCGCATTTGTGTTGGTGCAGGAAACCACTTTTGCACTTGTATTAGTGTGGAAAAAACACTTTTCGCACTTGTGTTAGTGTTGAAAAACCACTTTTCGCACTTGTGTTAGTGTTGAAAAACCACTTTTCGCACTTGTGTTGGTGCATGAAACCACTTTTGCACTTGTATTAGTGTGGAAAAAACACTTTTTGCACTTGTGATAGTGTTGAAAAACCACTTTTCGCACTTGCATTGGTGCAGAAAACCACTTTTGCACTTGTATTAGTGTGGAAAAAACACTTTTTGCACTTGTGATAGTGTTGAAAAACCACTTTTTGCACTTGTGATAGTGTTGAAAAACCACTTTTCACACTTGTGTTAGTGTTGAAAAACCACTTTTCGCACTTGTGTTGGTGCAGGAAAGCACTTTTGCACTTGTATTAGTGTGGAAAAAAACACTTTTCGCACTTGTGTTAGTGTTGAAAAACCACTTTTCGCACTTGTGTTCGTGTTGAAAAACCACTTTTCGCACTTGTGTTGGTGCAGGAAACCACTTTTGCACTTGTATTAGTGTGGAAAAAACACTTTTTGCACTTGTGATAGTGTTGAAAAACCACTTTTCGCACTTGTGTTAGTGTTGAAAAACCACTTTTCGCACTTGTGTTGGTGCAGGAAACCACTTTTGCACTTGTATTAGTGTGGAAAAACCACTTTTCGCACTTGTGTTAGTGTTGAAAAACCACTTTTCGCACTTGTGTTGGTGCAGGAAACCACTTTTGCACTTGTATTAGTGTGGAAAATACACTTTTCGCACTTGTGTTAGTGTTGAAAAACCACTTTTCGCACTTGTGTTAGTGTTGAAAAACCACTTTTCGCACTTGTGTTGGTGCAGGAAACCACTTCTGCACTTGTATTAGTGTGGAAAAAACACTTTTTGCACTTGTGATAGTGTTGAAAAACCACTTTTCGCACTTGTGTTGGTGTTGATAAACCACTTTTCGCACTTGTGTTGGTGCAGGAAACCACTTTTGCACTTGTATTAGTGTGGAAAAAACACTTTTTGCACTTGTGATAGTGTTGAAAAACCACTTTTCGCACTTGTGCTAGTGTTGAAAAACCACTTTTCGCACTTGTGTTGGTGCAGGAAACCACTTTTGCACTTGTATTAGTGTGGAAAAAACACTTTTTGCACTTGTGATAGTGTTGAAAAACCACTTTTTGCACTTGTGTTAGTGTTGAAAAACCACTTTTCGCACTTGTGTTGGTGCAGGAAACCACTTTTGCACTTGTATTAGTGTGGAAAAACCACTTTTCGCACTTGTGTTAGTGTTGAAAAACCACTTTTCGCACTTGTGTTAGTGTTGAAAAACCACTTTTCGCACTTGTGTTAGTGTTGAAAAACCACTTTTCGCACTTGTGTTGGTGCAGGAAACCACTTTTGCACTTGTATTAGTGTGGAAAAAACACTTTTTGCACTTGTGATAGTGTTGAAAAACCACTTTTCGCACTTGTGTTAGTGTTGAAAAACCACTTTTCGCACTTGTGTTGGTGCAGGAAACCACTTTTGCACTTGTATTAGTGTGGAAAAAACACATTTTGCACTTGTGATAGTGTTGAAAAACCACTTTTCGCACTTGTGTTAGTGTTGAAAAACCACTTTTCACACTTGTGTTGGTGCAGGAAACCACTTTTGCACTTGTATTAGTGTGGAAAAAACACTTTTTGCACTTGTGATAGTGTTGAAAAACCACTTTTCGCACTTGTGTTAGTGTTGAAAAACCACTTTTCGCATTTGTGTTGGTGCAGGAAACCACTTTTGCACTTGTATTAGTGTGGAAAAAACACTTTTCGCACTTGTGTTAGTGTTGAAAAACCACTTTTCGCACTTGTGTTAGTGTTGAAAAACCACTTTTCGCACTTGTGTTGGTGCATGAAACCACTTTTGCACTTGTATTAGTGTGGAAAAAACACTTTTTGCACTTGTGATAGTGTTGAAAAACCACTTTTCGCACTTGCATTGGTGCAGGAAACCACTTTTGCACTTGTATTAGTGTGGAAAAAACACTTTTTGCACTTGTGATAGTGTTGAAAAACCACTTTTTGCACTTGTGATAGTGTTGAAAAACCACTTTTCACACTTGTGTTAGTGTTGAAAAACCACTTTTCGCACTTGTGTTGGTGCAGCAAAGCACTTTTGCACTTGTATTAGTGTGGAAAAAACACTTTTCGCACTTGTGTTAGTGTTGAAAAACCACTTTTCGCACTTGTGTTCGTGTTGAAAAACCACTTTTCGCACTTGTGTTGGTGCAGGAAACCACTTTTGCACTTGTATTAGTGTGGAAAAAACACTTTTTGCACTTGTGATAGTGTTGAAAAACCACTTTTCGCACTTGTGTTAGTGTTGAAAAACCACTTTTCGCACTTGTGTTGGTGCAGGAAACCACTTTTGCACTTGTATTAGTGTGGAAAAACCACTTTTCGCACTTGTGTTAGTGTTGAAAAACCACTTTTCGCACTTGTGTTAGTGTTGAAAAACCACTTTTCGCACTTGTGTTGGTGCAGGAAACCACTTCTGCACTTGTATTAGTGTGGAAAAAACACTTTTTGCACTTGTGATAGTGTTGAAAAACCACTTTTCGCACTTGTGTTGGTGTTGATAAACCACTTTTCGCACTTGTGTTGGTGCAGGAAACCACTTTTGCACTTGTATTAGTGTGGAAAAAACACTTTTTGCACTTGTGATAGTGTTGAAAAACCACTTTTCGCACTTGTGCTAGTGTTGAAAAACCACTTTTCGCACTTGTGTTGGTGCAGGAAACCACTTTTGCACTTGTATTAGTGTGGAAAAAACACTTTTTGCACTTGTGATAGTGTTGAAAAACCACTTTTCGCACTTGTGTTAGTGTTGAAAAACCACTTTTCGCACTTGTGTTGGTGCAGGAAACCACTTTTGCACTTGTATTCGTGTGGAAAAACCACTTTTCGCACTTGTGTTAGTGTTGAAAAACCACTTTTCGCACTTGTGTTAGTGTTGAAAAACCACTTTTCGCACTTGTGTTAGTGTTGAAAAACCACTTTTCGCACTTGTGTTGGTGCAGGAAACCACTTTTGCACTTGTATTAGTGTAGAAAAAACACTTTTTGCACTTGTGATAGTGTTGAAAAACCACTTTTCGCACTTGTGTTAGTGTTGAAAAACCACTTTTCGCACCTGTGTTGGTGCAGGAAACCACTTTTGCACTTGTATTAGTGTGGAAAAAACACTTTTCGCACATGTGTTAGTGTTGAAAAACCACTTTTCGCACTTGTGTTAGTGTTGAAAAACCACTTTTCGCACTTGTGTTGGTGCAGGAAACCACTTCTGCACTTGTATTAGTGTGGAAAAAACACTTTTTGCACTTGTGATAGTGTTGAAAAACCACTTTTCGCACTTGTGTTGGTGTTGATAAACCACTTTTCGCACTTGTGTTGGTGCAGGAAACCACTTTTGCACTTGTATTAGTGTGGAAAAAACACTTTTTGCACTTGTGATAGTGTTGAAAAACCACTTTTCGCACTTGTGCTAGTGTTGAAAAACCACTTTTCGCACTTGTGTTGGTGCAGGAAACCACTTTTGCACTTGTATTAGTGTGGAAAAAACACTTTTTGCACTTGTGATAGTGTTGAAAAACCACTTTTCGCACTTGTGTTAGTGTTGAAAAACCACTTTTCGCACTTGTGTTGGTGCAGGAAACCACTTTTGCACTTGTATTAGTGTGGAAAAACCACTTTTCGCACTTGTGTTAGTGTTGAAAAACCACTTTTCGCACTTGTGTTAGTGTTGAAAAACCACTTTTCGCACTTGTGTTAGTGTTGAAAAACCACTTTTCGCACTTGTGTTGGTGCAGGAAACCACTTTTGCACTTGTATTAGTGTGGAAAAAACACTTTTTGCACTTGTGATAGTGTTGAAAAACCACTTTTCGCACTTGTGTTAGTGTTGAAAAACCACTTTTCGCACTTGTGTTGGTGCAGGAAACCACTTTTGCACTTGTATTAGTGTGGAAAAAACACATTTTGCACTTGTGATAGTGTTGAAAAACCACTTTTCGCACTTGTGTTAGTGTTGAAAAACCACTTTTCACACTTGTGTTGGTGCAGGAAACCACTTTTGCACTTGTATTAGTGTGGAAAAAACACTTTTTGCACTTGTGATAGTGTTGAAAAACCACTTTTCGCACTTGTGTTAGTGTTGAAAAACCACTTTTCGCATTTGTGTTGGTGCAGGAAACCACTTTTGCACTTGTATTAGTGTGGAAAAAACACTTTTCGCACTTGTGTTAGTGTTGAAAAACCACTTTTCGCACTTGTGTTAGTGTTGAAAAACCACTTTTCGCACTTGTGTTGGTGCATGAAACCACTTTTGCACTTGTATTAGTGTGGAAAAAACACTTTTTGCACTTGTGATAGTGTTGAAAAACCACTTTTCGCACTTGCATTGGTGCAGGAAACCACTTTTGCACTTGTATTAGTGTGGAAAAAACACTTTTTGCACTTGTGATAGTGTTGAAAAACCACTTTTTGCACTTGTGATAGTGTTGAAAAACCACTTTTCACACTTGTGTTAGTGTTGAAAAACCACTTTTCGCACTTGTGTTGGTGCAGCAAAGCACTTTTGCACTTGTATTAGTGTGGAAAAAACACTTTTCGCACTTGTGTTAGTGTTGAAAAACCACTTTTCGCACTTGTGTTCGTGTTGAAAAACCACTTTTCGCACTTGTGTTGGTGCAGGAAACCACTTTTGCACTTGTATTAGTGTGGAAAAAACACTTTTTGCACTTGTGATAGTGTTGAAAAACCACTTTTCGCACTTGTGTTAGTGTTGAAAAACCACTTTTCGCACTTGTGTTGGTGCAGGAAACCACTTTTGCACTTGTATTAGTGTGGAAAAACCACTTTTTGCACTTGTGTTAGTGTTGAAAAACCACTTTTCGCACTTGTGTTAGTGTTGAAAAACCACTTTTCGCACTTGTGTTGGTGCAGGAAACCACTTCTGCACTTGTATTAGTGTGGAAAAAACACTTTTTGCACTTGTGATAGTGTTGAAAAACCACTTTTCGCACTTGTGTTGGTGTTGATAAACCACTTTTCGCACTTGTGTTGGTGCAGGAAACCACTTTTGCACTTGTATTAGTGTGGAAAAAACACTTTTTGCACTTGTGATAGTGTTGAAAAACCACTTTTCGCACTTGTGCTAGTGTTGAAAAACCACTTTTCGCACTTGTGTTGGTGCAGGAAACCACTTTTGCACTTGTATTAGTGTGGAAAAAACACTTTTTGCACTTGTGATAGTGTTGAAAAACCACTTTTCGCACTTGTGTTAGTGTTGAAAAACCACTTTTCGCACTTGTGTTGGTGCAGGAAACCACTTTTGCACTTGTATTCGTGTGGAAAAACCACTTTTCGCACTTGTGTTAGTGTTGAAAAACCACTTTTCGCACTTGTGTTAGTGTTGAAAAACCACTTTTCGCACTTGTGTTAGTGTTGAAAAACCACTTTTCGCACTTGTGTTGGTGCAGGAAACCACTTTTGCACTTGTATTAGTGTAGAAAAAACACTTTTTGCACTTGTGATAGTGTTGAAAAACCACTTTTCGCACTTGTGTTAGTGTTGAAAAACCACTTTTCGCACCTGTGTTGGTGCAGGAAACCACTTTTGCACTTGTATTAGTGTGGAAAAAACACTTTTCGCACTTGTGTTAGTGTTGAAAAACCACTTTTCGCACTTGTGTTAGTGTTGAAAAACCACTTTTCGCACTTGTGTTGGTGCAGGAAACCACTTCTGCACTTGTATTAGTGTGGAAAAAACACTTTTTGCACTTGTGATAGTGTTGAAAAACCACTTTTCGCACTTGTGTTGGTGTTGATAAACCACTTTTCGCACTTGTGTTGGTGCAGGAAACCACTTTTGCACTTGTATTAGTGTGGAAAAAACACTTTTTGCACTTGTGATAGTGTTGAAAAACCACTTTTCGCACTTGTGCTAGTGTTGAAAAACCACTTTTCGCACTTGTGTTGGTGCAGGAAACCACTTTTGCACTTGTATTAGTGTGGAAAAAACACTTTTTGCACTTGTGATAGTGTTGAAAAACCACTTTTCGCACTTGTGTTAGTGTTAAAAAACCACTTTTCGCACTTGTGTTGGTGCAGGAAACCACTTTTGCACTTGTATTATTGTGGAAAAACCACTTTTCGCACTTGTGTTAGTGTTGAAAAACCACTTTTCGCACTTGTGTTAGTGTTGAAAAACCACTTTTCGCACTTGTGTTAGTGTTGAAAAACCACTTTTCGCACTTGTGTTGGTGCAGGAAACCACTTTTGCACTTGTATTAGTGTGGAAAAAACACTTCTTGCACTTGTGATAGTGTTGAAAAACCACTTTTCGCACTTGTGTTAGTGTTGAAAAACCACTTTTCGCACTTGTGTTGGTGCAGGAAACCACTTTTGCACTTGTATTAGTGTGGAAAAAACACTTTTTGCACTTGTGATAGTGTTGAAAAACCACTTTTCGCACTTGTGTTAGTGTTGAAAAACCACTTTTCGCACTTGTGTTGGTGCAGGAAACCACTTTTGCACTTGTATTAGTGTGGAAAAAACACATTTTGCACTTGTGATAGTGTTGAAAAACCACTTTTCGCACTTGTGTTAGTGTTGAAAAACCACTTTTCACACTTGTGTTGGTGCAGGAAACCACTTTTGCACTTGTATTAGTGTGGAAAAAACACTTTTTGCACTTGTGATAGTGTTGAAAAACCACTTTTCGCACTTGTGTTAGTGTTGAAAAACCACTTTTCGCACTTGTGTTGGTGCAGGAAACCACTTTTGCACTTGTATTAGTGTGGAAAAAACACTTTTCGCACTTGTGATAGCGTTGAAAAACCACTTTTTGCACTTGTGTTAGTGTTGAAAAACCACTTTTCGCAATTGTGTTGGTGCAGGAAACCACTTCTGCACTTGTATTAGTGTGGAAAAATAAATTTTTGCACTTGTGATAGTGTTGAAAAACCACTTTTCGTACTTGTGTTAGTGTTGAAAAACCACTTTTCGCACTTGTGTTGGTGCAGGAAACCACTTTTGCACTTGTATTAGTGTGGAAAAAACACTTTCTGCACTTGTGATAGTGTTGAAAAACCACTTTTCGCACTTGCGTTGGTGCAGGAAACCACTTTTGCACTTGTATTAGTGTGGAAAAAACACTTTTTGCACTTGTGATATTGTTGAAACCACTTTTTGCACTTGTGTTAGTGTTGAAAAACCACTTTTCGCATTTGTGTTGGTGCAGGAAACCACTTTTGCACTTGTATTAGTGTGGAAAAAACACTTTTCGCACTTGTGTTAGTGTTGAAAAACCACTTTTCGCACTTGTGTTAGTGTTGAAAAACCACTTTTTGCACTTGTGTTGGTGCATGAAACCACTTTTGCACTTGTATTAGTGTGGAAAAAACACTTTTTCCACTTGTGATAGTGTTGAAAAACCACTTTTCGCACTTGTGTTGGTGCAGGAAACCACTTTTGCACTTGTATTATTGTGGAAAAAACACTTCGCACTTGTGTTAGTGTTGAAAAACCACTTTTCGCACTTGTGTTAGTGTTGAAAAACCACTTTTCTCACTTGTGTTGGTGCAGGAAACCACTTTTGCACTTGTATTAGTGTGGAAAAAACACTTTTCGCACTTGTGTTAGTGTTGAAAAACCACTTTTCGCACTTGTGTTGGTGCAGGAAACCACTTTTGCACTTGTATTAGTGTGGAAAAACCACTTTTCGCACTTGTGTTAGTGTTGAAAAACCACTTTTCGCACTTGTGTTAGTGTTGAAAAACCACTTTTCGCACTTGTATTGGTGCAGGAAACCACTTTTGCACTTGTATTAGTGTGGAAAAACCACTTTCGCACTTGTGTTAGTGTTGAAAAACCACTTTTCGCACTTGTGTTGGTGAAGGAAACCACTTTTCGCACTTGTGTTGGTGAAGGAAACCCACTTTTCGCACATGTGTTTGTGAATAAAACCAATTTTCGCACTTGTGTTGGTGCAGGAAACCACTTTTGCACTTGTATTAGTGTGGAAAAACCACTTTTCGCACTGGTGTTGGTGAAGGAAACCACTTTTCGCACTTGTGTTAGTGTTGAAAACCCACTTTTCGCACATGTGTTAGTGAAGGAAACCACTTTTCGCACTTGTGTTAGTGTTGAAAACCCACTTTTCGCACTTGTGTTAGTGTTGAAAATGCACTTTTCCCACTTGTGTTGGTGCAGGAAACCACTTTTGCACTTGTATTAGTGTGGAAAAAACACTTTTTGCACTTGTGATAGTGTTGAAAAACCACTTTTCGCACTTGTGTTAGTGTTGAAAAACCACTTTTCGCACTTGTGTTGGTGCAGGAAACCACTTTTGCACTTGTATTAGTGTGGAAAAAACACATTTTGCACTTGTGATAGTGTTGAAAAACCACTTTTCGCACTTGTGTTAGTGTTGAAAAACCACTTTTCGCACTTGTGTTGGTGCAGGAAACCACTTTTGCACTTGTATTAGTGTGGAAAAACCACTTTTCGCACTTATGTTAGTGTTGAAAAACCACTTTTCGCACTTGTGTTAGTGTTGAATAACCACTTTTCGCACTTGTGTTGGTGCAGGAAACCACTTTTGCACTTGTATTAGTGTAGAGAAAACACTTTTTGCACTTGTGATAGTGTTGAAAAACCACTTTTCGCACTTGTGTTAGTGTTGTAAAACCACTTTTTGCACTTGAGTTGGTGCAGGAAACCACTTTTGCACTTGTATTAGTGTGGAAAAAACACTTTTTGCACTTGTGATAGTGTTGAAAAACCACTTTTCGCACTTGTGTTGGTGCAGGAAACCACTTTTGCACTTGTATTAGTGTGGAAAAACCACTTTTCGCACTTGTGTTAGTGTTGAAAAACCACTTTTCGCACTTGTGTTAGTGTTGAAAAACCACTTTTCGCACTTGTGTTGGTGCAGGAAACCACTTTTGCACTTGTATTAGTTTGGAAAAACCACTTTTCGCACTTGTGTTAGTGTTGAAAAACCACTTTTCGCACGGGTGTTGGTGAAGGAAACCACTTTTCGCACTTGTGTTAGTGTTGAAAATCCACTTTTCCCACTTGTGTTGGTGCAGGAAACCACTTTTGCACTTGTATTAGTGTGGAAAAAACACTTTTTGCACTTGTGATAGTGTTGAAAAACCACTTTTCGCACTTGTGTTAGTGTTGAAAAACCACTTTTCGCACTTGTGTTGGTGCAGGAAACCACTTTTGCACTTGTATTAGTGTGGAAAAAACACTTTTTGCACTTGTGATAGTGTTGAAAAACCACTTTTCGCACTTGTGTTAGTGTTGAAAAACCACTTTTTGCACTTGTGTTGGTGCAGGAAACCACTTTTGCACTTGTATTAGTGCAGGAAAAACCACTTTTCGCACTTGTGTTAGTGTTGAAAAACCACTTTTCGCACTTGTGTTAGTGTTGAAAAACCACTTTTCGCACTTGTGTTAGTGTTGAAAAACCACTTTTCGCACTTGTGTTAATGTTGAAAAACCACTTTTCGCACTTGTGTTGGTGCAGGAAACCACTTTTGCACTTGTATTAGTGTGGAAAAAACACTTTTTGCACTTGTGATAGTGTTGAAAAAACACTTTTTGCACTTGTGTTTCGTGTTGAAAAACCACTTTTCGCACTTGTGTTTCGTGTTGAAAAACCACTTTTCGCACTTGTGTTTCGTGTTGAAAAACCACTTTTCGCTCTTGTGTTGGTGCAGGAAACCACTTTTGCACTTGTATTAGTGTGGTAAAACCACTTTTCGCACTTGTGTTAGTGTTGAAAAACCACTTTTCGCACTTGTATTAGTGTTGAAAAACCACTTTTCGCACTTGTGTTAGTGAAGGAAACCACTTTTCGCACTTGTGTTAGTGTTGAAAACCCACTTTTTGCACTTGTGTTGGTGCAGGAAACCACTTTTGCACTTGTATTAGTGTGGTAAAACCACTTTTCGCACTTGTGTTAGTGTTGAAAAACCACTTTTCGCACTTGTATTAGTGTTGAAAAACCACTTTTCGCACTTGTGTTAGTGAAGGAAACCACTTTTCGCACTTGTGTTAGTGTTGAAAACCCACTTTTTGCACTTGTGTTGGTGCAGGAAACCACTTTTGCACTTGTATTAGTGTGGAAAAACCACTTTTCGCACTTGTGTTAGTGTTGAAAAACCACTTTTCGCACTTGTGTTAGTGTTGAAAAACCACTTTTCGCACTTGTGTTCGTGAAGGAAACCACTTTTCGCACTTGTGTTAGTGTTGAAAATCCACTTTTCGCACTTGTGTTGGTGCAGGAAACCACTTTTGCACTTGTATTAGTGTGGAAAAAACACTTTTTGCACTTGTGATAGTGTTGAAAAACCACTTTTCGCACTTGTGTTAGTGTTGAAAAACCACTTTTCGCACTGGTGTTGGTGCAGGAAACCACTTTTGCACTTGTATTAGTGTGGAAAAAACACTTTTTGCACTTGTGATAGTGTTGAAAAACCACTTTTCGCAATTGTGTTAGTGTTGAAAAACCACTTTTCGCACTTGTGTTGGTGCAGGAAACCACTTTTGCACTTGTATTAGTGTGGAAAAAACCACTTTTCGCACTTGTGTTAGTGTTGAAAAACCACTTTTTGCACTTGTGTTGGTGCAGGAAACCACTTTTGCACTTGTATTAGTGAGGAAAAACCACTTTTCGCACTTGTGTTAATGTTGAAAACCACTTTTTACAATTGTGTTAGTGTTGAAAAACCACTTTTTGCACTTGTGATAGTGTTGAAAAACCACTTTTCGCACTTGTGTTAGTGTTGAAAAACCACTTTTCGCACTTGTGTTGGTGCAGGAAACCACTTTTGCACTTGTATTAGTGTGGAAAAACCACTTTTCGCACTTGTGTTAGTGTTGAAAAACCACTTTTCGCACTTGTGTTAGTGTTGAAAAACCACTTTTCGCACTTGTATTGGTGCAGGAAACCACTTTTGCACTTGTATTAGTGTGGAAAACCACTTTTCGCACTTGTGTTGGTGAAGGAAACCACTTTTCGCACTTGTGTTAGTGTTGAAAACCCACTTTTCGCACATGTGTTAGTGAATGAAACCACTTTTCGCACTTGTGTTGGTGCAGGAAACCACTTTTGCTCTTGTATTAGTGTGGAAAAAACACTTTTTGCACTTGTGATAGTGTTGAAAAACCACTTTTCGCACTTGTGTTAGTGTTGAAAAACCACTTTTCGCACTTGTGTTGGTGCAGGAAACCACTTTTGCACTTGTATTAGTGTGGAAAAAACACTTTTCGCACTTGTGTTAGTGTTGAAAAACCACTTTTCGCACTGGTGTTGGTGAAGGAAACCACTTTTCGCACTTGTGTTAATGTTGAAAACCCACTTTTCGCACATGTGTTAGTGAAGGAAACCACTTTTCGCACTTGTGTTAAGGTTGAAAACCCACTTTTCGCACTTGTGTTAGTGTTGAAAATCCACTTTTCCCACTTGTGTTGGTGCAGGAAACCACTTTTGCACTTGTATTAGTGTGGAAAAACCACTTTTCGCACTTGTGTTAGTGTTGAAAAACCACTTTTCGCACGGGTGTTGGTGAAGGAAACCACTTTTCGCACTTGTGTTAGTGTTGAAAATCCACTTTTCCCACTTGTGTTGGTGCAGGAAACCACTTTTGCACTTGTATTAGTGTGGAAAAAACACTTTTTGCACTTGTGATAGTGTTGAAAAACCACTTTTCGCACTTGTGTTAGTGTTGAAAAACCACTTTTCGCACTTGTGTTGGTGCAGGAAACCACTTTTGCACTTGTATTAGTGTGGAAAAAACACTTTTTGCACTTGTGATAGTGTTGAAAAACCACTTTTCGCACTTGTGTTAGTGTTGAAAAACCACTTTTTGCACTTGTGTTGGTGCAGGAAACCACTTTTGCACTTGTATTAGTGCAGGAAAAACCACTTTTCGCACTTGTGTTAGTGTTGAAAAACCACTTTTCGCACTTGTGTTAGTGTTGAAAAACCACTTTTCGCACTTGTGTTAGTGTTGAAAAACCACTTTTCGCACTTGTGTTAATGTTGAAAAACCACTTTTCGCACTTGTGTTGGTGCAGGAAACCACTTTTGCACTTGTATTAGTGTGGAAAAAACACTTTTTGCACTTGTGATAGTGTTGAAAAAACACTTTTTGCACTTGTGTTTCGTGTTGAAAAACCACTTTTCGCACTTGTGTTTCGTGTTGAAAAACCACTTTTCGCACTTGTGTTTCGTGTTGAAAAACCACTTTTCGCTCTTGTGTTGGTGCAGGAAACCACTTTTGCACTTGTATTAGTGTGGTAAAACCACTTTTCGCACTTGTGTTAGTGTTGAAAAACCACTTTTCGCACTTGTATTAGTGTTGAAAAACCACTTTTCGCACTTGTGTTAGTGAAGGAAACCACTTTTCGCACTTGTGTTAGTGTTGAAAACCCACTTTTTGCACTTGTGTTGGTGCAGGAAACCACTTTTGCACTTGTATTAGTGTGGTAAAACCACTTTTCGCACTTGTGTTAGTGTTGAAAAACCACTTTTCGCACTTGTATTAGTGTTGAAAAACCACTTTTCGCACTTGTGTTAGTGAAGGAAACCACTTTTCGCACTTGTGTTAGTGTTGAAAACCCACTTTTTGCACTTGTGTTGGTGCAGGAAACCACTTTTGCACTTGTATTAGTGTGGAAAAACCACTTTTCGCACTTGTGTTAGTGTTGAAAAACCACTTTTCGCACTTGTGTTAGTGTTGAAAAACCACTTTTCGCACTTGTGTTCGTGAAGGAAACCACTTTTCGCACTTGTGTTAGTGTTGAAAATCCACTTTTCGCACTTGTGTTGGTGCAGGAAACCACTTTTGCACTTGTATTAGTGTGGAAAAAACACTTTTTGCACTTGTGATAGTGTTGAAAAACCACTTTTCGCACTTGTGTTAGTGTTGAAAAACCACTTTTCGCACTGGTGTTGGTGCAGGAAACCACTTTTGCACTTGTATTAGTGTGGAAAAAACACTTTTTGCACTTGTGATAGTGTTGAAAAACCACTTTTCGCAATTGTGTTAGTGTTGAAAAACCACTTTTCGCACTTGTGTTGGTGCAGGAAACCACTTTTGCACTTGTATTAGTGTGGAAAAAACCACTTTTCGCACTTGTGTTAGTGTTGAAAAACCACTTTTCGCACTTGTGTTGGTGCAGGAAACCACTTTTGCACTTGTATTAGTGAGGAAAAACCACTTTTTACAATTGTGTTAGTGTTGAAAAACCACTTTTTGCACTTGTGATAGTGTTGAAAAACCACTTTTCGCACTTGTGTTAGTGTTGAAAAACCACTTTTCGCACTTGTGTTGGTGCAGGAAACCACTTTTGCACTTGTATTAGTGTGGAAAAACCACTTTTCGCACTTGTGTTAGTGTTGAAAAACCACTTTTCGCACTTGTGTTAGTGTTGAAAAACCACTTTTCGCACTTGTATTGGTGCAGGAAACCACTTTTGCACTTGTATTAGTGTGGAAAACCACTTTTCGCACTTGTGTTGGTGAAGGAAACCACTTTTCGCACTTGTGTTAGTGTTGAAAACCCACTTTTCGCACATGTGTTAGTGAATGAAACCACTTTTCGCACTTGTGTTGGTGCAGGAAACCACTTTTGCACTTGTATTAGTGTGGAAAAAACACTTTTTGCACTTGTGATAGTGTTGAAAAACCACTTTTCGCACTTGTGTTAGTGTTGAAAAACCACTTTTCGCACTTGTGTTGGTGCAGGAAACCACTTTTGCACTTGTATTAGTGTGGAAAAAACACTTTTCGCACTTGTGTTAGTGTTGAAAAACCACTTTTCGCACTGGTGTTGGTGAAGGAAACCACTTTTCGCACTTGTGTTAATGTTGAAAACCCACTTTTCGCACATGTGTTAGTGAAGGAAACCACTTTTCGCACTTGTGTTAAGGTTGAAAACCCACTTTTCGCACTTGTGTTAGTGTTGAAAATCCACTTTTCCCACTTGTGTTGGTGCAGGAAACCACTTTTGCACTTGTATTAGTGTGGAAAAACCACTTTTCGCACTTGTGTTAGTGTTGAAAAACCACTTTTCGCACTTGTATTGGTGCAGGAAACCACTTTTGCACTTGTATTAGTGTGGAAAACCACTTTTCGCACTTGTGTTAGTGTTGAAAAACCACTTTTCGCACTTGTGTTGGTGCAGGAAACCACTTTTGCACTTGTATTAGTGTGGAAAAACCACTTTTCGCACTTGTGTTAGTGTTGAAAAACCACTTTTCGCACTTGTGTTAGTGTTGAAAAACCACTTTTCGCACTTGTATTGGTGCAGGAAACCACTTTTGCACTTGTATTAGTGTGGAAAAACCACTTTTCGCACTTGTGTTAGTGTTGAAAAACCACTTTTTGCACTTGTGTTGGTGAAGGAAACCACTTTTCGCACTTGTGTTGGTGAAGGAAACCCACTTTTCGCACATGTGTTTGTGAATGAAACCACTTTTCGCACTTGTGTTGGTGCAGGAAACCACTTTTGCACTTGTATTAGTGTGGAAAACCACTTTTCGCACTGGTGTTGGTGAAGGAAACCACTTTTCGCACTTGTGTTAGTGTTGAAAACCCACTTTTCGCACATGTGTTAGTGAAGGAAACCACTTTTCGCACTTGTGTTAGTGTTGAAAACCCACTTTTCGCACTTGTGTTAGTGTTGAAAATGCACTTTTCCCACTTGTGTTGGTGCAGGAAACCACTTTTGCACTTGTATTAGTGTGGAAAAAACACTTTTTGCACTTGTGATAGTGTTGAAAAACTACTTTTCGCACTTGTGTTAGTGTTGAAAAACCACTTTTCGCACTTGTGTTGGTGCAGGAAACCACTTTTGCACTTGTATTAGTGTGGAAAAAACACTTTTTGCACTTGTGATAGTGTTGAAAAACCACTTTTCGCACTTGTGTTAGTGTTGAAAACCACTTTTCGCACTTGTGTTGGTGCAGGAAACCACTTTTGCACTTGTATTAGTGTGGAAAAACCACTTTTCGCACCTGTGTTAGTTTTGAAAAACCACTTTTCGCACTTGTGTTAGTGTTGTATAACCACTTTTCGCACTTGTGTTGGTGCAGGAAACCACTTTTGCACTTGTATTAGTGTAGAGAAAACACTTTTTGCACTTGTGATAGTGTTGAAAAACCACTTTTCGCACTTGTGTTAGTGTTGTAAAACCACTTTTCGCACTTGAGTTGGTGCAGGAAACCACTTTTGCACTTGTATTAGTGTGGAAAAAACACTTTTTGCACTTGTGATAGTGTTGAAAAACCACTTTTCGCACTTGTGTTGGTGCAGGAAACCACTTTTGCACTTGTATTAGTGTGGAAAAACCACTTTTCGCACTTGTGTTAGTGTTGAAAAACCACTTTTCGCACTTGTGTTAGTGTTGAAAAACCACTTTTCGCACTTGTGTTGGTGCAGGAAACCACTTTTGCACTTGTATTAGTGTGGAAAAAACACTTTTCGCACTTGTGTTAGTGTTGAAAAACCACTTTTCGCACTGGTGTTGGTGAAGGAAACCACTTTTCGCACTTGTGTTAATGTTGAAAACCCACTTTTCGCACATGTGTTAGTGAAGGAAACCACTTTTCGCACTTGTGTTAAGGTTGAAAACCCACTTTTCGCACTTGTGTTAGTGTTGAAAATCCACTTTTCCCACTTGTGTTGGTGCAGGAAACCACTTTTGCACTTGTATTAGTGTGGAAAAACCACTTTTCGCACTTGTGTTAGTGTTGAAAAACCACTTTTCGCACTTGTATTGGTGCAGGAAACCACTTTTGCACTTGTATTAGTGTGGAAAACCACTTTTCGCACTTGTGTTAGTGTTGAAAAACCACTTTTCGCACTTGTGTTGGTGCAGGAAACCACTTTTGCACTTGTATTAGTGTGGAAAAACCACTTTTCGCACTTGTGTTAGTGTTGAAAAACCACTTTTCGCACTTGTGTTAGTGTTGAAAAACCACTTTTCGCACTTGTATTGGTGCAGGAAACCACTTTTGCACTTGTATTAGTGTGGAAAAACCACTTTTCGCACTTGTGTTAGTGTTGAAAAACCACTTTTTGCACTTGTGTTGGTGAAGGAAACCACTTTTCGCACTTGTGTTGGTGAAGGAAACCCACTTTTCGCACATGTGTTTGTGAATGAAACCACTTTTCGCACTTGTGTTGGTGCAGGAAACCACTTTTGCACTTGTATTAGTGTGGAAAACCACTTTTCGCACTGGTGTTGGTGAAGGAAACCACTTTTCGCACTTGTGTTAGTGTTGAAAACCCACTTTTCGCACATGTGTTAGTGAAGGAAACCACTTTTCGCACTTGTGTTAGTGTTGAAAACCCACTTTTCGCACTTGTGTTAGTGTTGAAAATGCACTTTTCCCACTTGTGTTGGTGCAGGAAACCACTTTTGCACTTGTATTAGTGTGGAAAAAACACTTTTTGCACTTGTGATAGTGTTGAAAAACTACTTTTCGCACTTGTGTTAGTGTTGAAAAACCACTTTTCGCACTTGTGTTGGTGCAGGAAACCACTTTTGCACTTGTATTAGTGTGGAAAAAACACTTTTTGCACTTGTGATAGTGTTGAAAAACCACTTTTCGCACTTGTGTTAGTGTTGAAAACCACTTTTCGCACTTGTGTTGGTGCAGGAAACCACTTTTGCACTTGTATTAGTGTGGAAAAACCACTTTTCGCACCTGTGTTAGTTTTGAAAAACCACTTTTCGCACTTGTGTTAGTGTTGTATAACCACTTTTCGCACTTGTGTTGGTGCAGGAAACCACTTTTGCACTTGTATTAGTGTAGAGAAAACACTTTTTGCACTTGTGATAGTGTTGAAAAACCACTTTTCGCACTTGTGTTAGTGTTGTAAAACCACTTTTCGCACTTGAGTTGGTGCAGGAAACCACTTTTGCACTTGTATTAGTGTGGAAAAAACACTTTTTGCACTTGTGATAGTGTTGAAAAACCACTTTTCGCACTTGTGTTGGTGCAGGAAACCACTTTTGCACTTGTATTAGTGTGGAAAAAACCACTTTTCGCACTTGTGTTAGTGTTGAAAAACCACTTTTCGCACTTGTGTTAGTGTTGAAAAACCACTTTTCGCACTTGTGTTGGTGCAGGAAACCACTTTTGCACTTGTATTAGTGTGGATAAACCACTTTTCGCACTTGTGTTAGTGTTGAAAAACCACTTTTCGCACGGGTGTTGGTGAAGGAAAACCACTTTTCGCACTTGTGTTAGTGTTGAAAATCCACTTTTCCCACTTGTGTTTGTGCAGGAAACCACTTTTGCACTTGTATTAGTGTGGAAAAAACACTTTTTGCACTTGTGATAGTGTTGAAAAACCACTTTTCGCACTTGTGTTAGTGTTGAAAAACCACTTTTCGCACTTGTGTTGGTGCAGGAAACCACTTTTGCACTTGTATTAGTGTGGAAAAAACACTTTTTGCACTTGTGATAGTGTTGAAAAACCACATTTCGCACTTGTGTTAGTGTTGAAAAACCACTTTTCGCACTTGTGTTGGTGCAGGAAACCACTTTTGCACTTGTGCTAGTGCAGGAAAAACCACTTTTCGCACTTGTGTTAGTGTTGAAAAACCACTTTTCGCACTTGTGTTAGTGTTGAAAAACCACTTTTCGCACTTGTGTTAGTGTTGAAAAACCACTTTTCACACTTGTGTTAGTGTTGAAAAACCACTTTTCGCACTTGTGTTAATGTTGAAAAACCACTTTTCGCACTTGTGTTGGTGCAGGAAACCACTTTTGCACTTGTATTAGTGTGGAAAAAACACTTTTTGCACTTGTGATAGTGTTGAAAAAACACTTTTTGCACTTGTGTTTCGTGTTGAAAAACCACTTTTCGCACTTGTGTTTCGTGTTGAAAAACCACTTTTCGCACTTGTGTTTTGTGTTGAAAAACCACTTTTCGCACTTGTGTTGGTGCAGGAAACCACTTTTGCACTTGTATTAGTGTGGAAAAACCACTTTTCGCACTTGTGTTAGTGTTGAAAAACCACTTTTCGCACTTGTATTAGTGTTGAAAAACCACTTTTCGCACTTATGTTAGTGAAGGAAACCACTTTTCGCACTTGTGTTAGTGTTGAAAACCCACTTTTTGCACTTGTGTTGGTGCAGGAAACCACTTTTGCACTTGTATTAGTGTGGAAAAACCACTTTTCGCACTTGTGTTAGTGTTGAAAAACCACTTTTCGCACTTGTGTTCGTGAAGGAAACCACTTTTCGCACTTGTGTTAGTGTTGAAAATCCACTTTTCGCACTTGTGTTGGTGCAGGAAACCACTTTTGCACTTGTATTAGTGTGGAAAAAACACTTTTTGCACTTGTGATAGTGTTGAAAAACCACTTTTCGCACTTGTGTTAGTGTTGAAAAACCACTTTTCGCACTGGTGTTGGTGCAGGAAACCACTTTTGCACTTGTATTAGTGTGGAAAAAACACTTTTTGCACTTGTGATAGTGTTGAAAAACCACTTTTCGCAATTGTGTTAGTGTTGAAAAACCACTTTTCGCACTTGTGTTGGTGCAGGAAACCACTTTTGCACTTGTATTAGTGTGGAAAAAACCACTTTTCGCACTTGTGTTAGTGTTGAAAAACGACTTTTCGCACTTGTGTTAGTGTTGAAAAACCACTTTTCGCACTTGTGTTGGTGCAGGAAACCACTTTTGCACTTGTATTAGTGAGGAAAAACCACTTTTCGCACTTGTGTTAATGTTGAAAACCACTTTTTGCAATTGTGTTAGTGTTGAAAAACCACTTTTTGCACTTGTGATAGTGTTGAAAAACCACTTTCGCACTTGTGTTGGTGCAGGAAACCACTTTTGCAGTTGTATTAGTGTGGAAAAAACACTTTTTGCACTTGTGATAGTGTTGAAAAACCACTTTTCGCACTTGTGTTAGTGTTGAAAACCCACTTTTTGCACTTGTGTTAGTATTGAAAATCCACTTTTCGCACGTGTGTTGGTGCAGGAAACCAATTTTGCACTTGTATTAGTGTGGAAAAAACACTTATTGCACTTGTGATAGTGTTGAAAAACCACTTTTCGCACTTGTGTTGGTGCAGGAAACCACTTTTGCACTTGTATTCGTGTGGAAAAACCACTTTTCGCACATGTGTTAGTGTTGAAAAACCACTTTTCGCACTTGTGTTAGTGTTGAAAAACCACTTTTCGCACTGGTGTTGGTGAAGGAAACCACTTTTCGCACTTGTGTTAGTGTTGAAAACCCACTTTTCGCACATGTGTTAGTGAATGAAACCACTTTTCGCACTTGTGTTGGTGCAGGAAACCACTTTTGCACTTGTATTAGTGTGGAAAAAACACTTTTTGCACTTGTGATAGTGTTGAAAAACCACTTTTCGCACTTGTGTTAGTGTTGAAAAACCACTTTTCGCACTTGTGTTGGTGCAGGAAAACCACTTTTGCACTTGTATTAGTGTGGAAAAACCACTTTTCGCACTTGTGTTAGTGTTGAAAAACCACTTTTTGCACTGGTGTTGGTGAAGGAAACCACTTTTTGCACTTGTGTTAGTGTTGAAAACCCACTTTTCACACATGTGTTAGTGAAGGAAACCACTTTTCGCACTTGTGTTAAGGTTGAAAACCCACTTTTCGCACTTGTTTTAGTGTTGAAAATCCACTTTTCCCACTTGTGTTGGTGCAGGAAACCACTTTTGCACTTGTATTAATGTGGAAAAAACCACTTTTCGCACTTGTGTTAGTTTTGAAAAACCACTTTTCGCACTTGTGTTAGTGTTGAAAAACGACTTTTCGCACTTGTGTTGGTGCAGGAAACCACTTTTGCACTTGTATTAGTGTGGCAAAACCACTTTTCGCACTTGTGTTAGTGTTGAAAGACCACTTTTCACGCTTGTATTTGTGCAGGAAACCACTTTTGCACTTGTATTAGTGTGGAAAAATCCACTTTTCGCACTTGTGTTAGTGTTGAAAAACCACTTTTCGCACTGGTGTTGGTGAAGGAAACCACTTTTCACACTTGTGTTAGTGTTGAAAACCCACTTTTCGCACATGTGTTAGTGAATGAAACCACTTTTCGCACTTGTGTTGGTGCAGGAAACCACTTTTGCACTTGTATTAGTGTGGAAAAAACACTTTTTGCACTTGTGATAGTGTTGAAAAACAACTTTTCGCACTTGTGTTAGTGTTGAAAAACCACTTTTCGCACTTGTGTTGGTGCAGGAAACCACATTTGCACTTGTATTAGTGTGGAAAAACCACTTTTCGCACTGGTGTTGGTGAAGGAAACCACTTTTCGCACTTGTGTTAGTGTCGAAAACCCACTTTTCGCACATGTGTTAGTGAAGGAAACCACTTTTCGCACTTGCGTTAGTGTTGAAAACCCACTTTTCGCACTTGTGTTAGTGTTGAAAATCCACTTTTCCCACTTGTGTTGGTGCAGGAAACCACTTTTGCACTTGTATTAGTGTGGAAAAAACACTTTTTGCACTTGTGATAGTGTTGAAAAACCACTTTTCGCACTTGTGTTAGTGTTGAAAAACCACTTTTCGCACTTGCGTTGGTGCAGGAAACCACTTTTGCACTTGTATTAGTGTGGAAAAAACACTTTTTGCACTTGTGATAGTGTTGAAAAACCACTTTTCGCACTTGTGTTAGTGTTGAAAAACCACTTTTCGCACTTGTGTTGGTGCAGGAAACCACTTTTGCACTTCTCCACAATTCTCTTCAAGAAGTTCTGTCACTCAAGCTTTTGGGTCTCACTATCTGCCATGATCTTTCCTGGGAAAACCACATTTCCAAGCTGGCCTCCAAAGCCAGTCACCGACTGGGCATCCTCCGTCATGCGAAGTCCTTCCTTCGCACACCCGAGCTCCTCACCACATACAAGGCTTTCATCCGCAGCTCAATGGAATACTGTTCTCCCCTCTGGGCTCCTGCCTCACACCTGCCTCACACTCCTGCCTCACACCTAGCTCGGCTTCCCGCGGTTGAAACCAAAGCTTTCAGAATCATTGGAATCTCCTGCGATGAAGCTAACTCCGAGGGCCTTTCACTCACTCACCGCAGGCAGGTTGGTGGTCTTTCTGTCTTTTACCGACTCCTCTCTGGCCTTGCTCCCCCAGCTCTCTCTGTGACCTGTCCCCCAAATATTACTACAGGTCGCACAAGATCTGCCAGCAACCCTCTTATGGTAATAAACTGCCAAAATCAAGATTCGCTGCTCGCCTTCACTCTTTCATTCCTCTTTTCTCCCACCTATGGAACAAAATCCCTCACTCTCTTCAATCCCACTCCTCCCTCCAGGTCTTTAAGACGGCTGTTCACCACCATCTCTTATCTTCCCCCATTATCTCGCGAGATCTTTGTCGGCGAGGTCACGTCTTTTCGAAGCTGTCCATGCGCTCACGCTTTCGAAGTTAAGTATTTTTTCACAATTGTGTTTTTGTCGAAACTGTATCCATCTTTCGGTGTGTGTACCTATAGTGTGTCTTTAGTAGGATTCTCGGTGTTGGTTTTTCATACATGTATACAAAATCGTCGGTTAATTCATGTCGCGTATTTTGAGGCCTAGTAGGCTACCGTGTCCGACCTTAAGGCTTTGTTTTTCTCTCAGCGATCCGTCGATTGTGTTGCAATTACTTTCGTTCTCTGTTTTTGTCCCAGTCTTTCACCCCATACTTCCTTGTTTAAAATCTCAACTAAAAAAAAAAACAACCAAAAATATATATATTTCCTTCTCTGTTCTTATTCGTTGTTCTTATTCGTTTATTCTTTGTTCTTATTTGTTCGTTCGTTCTTCGATCACGTGTTTCACCCCCATTTCCATTTTCCATTTCCCCAGATAGTTTTCACTGTTCATTTTAAAAATGTTTAAACTTTCCCCTGAAGAACTGCATTCTGTCGTATATTATAACACCTTTTTCTTCTTCTTCTTCTATAAAAGGATGCTTTTGACTTGCTCACCAAACCTATTCATTCCAAAAAAAAATTCCATCTCTTACAGTTCCTCTATTCTACATTCCCGAAACTCTCCTGCACTCTACCCCTCCTTCAGCGTCCTCAAACGTATTTTTGACTCGAAGGTCACAAGAAACTCATTTTGCAAAAAATGTTCGTTTCCCATTAATCGTACACTTTCTAAAATCCAATCTCACCCCTCCCCTCCAAATCTTCCCCATCACCCCTCCCCTCCAAAACTTCCCCATCACCCCTCCCCTCCAAATCTTCCCCATCACCCATCTCTTTCAAATCTTCCCCCTTGCCCCTCCCCTCCAAATCTTCCCCATCACCCATCCCTTTCAAATCTTCCCCCTTGCCCCTCCCCTCCAAATCTTCCCCATCACCCCTTCCCTCCAATACTTCTCCATCACCCCTCTCCTCCAAAACTTCCCCATCACCCCTCCCCTCCAAATCTACCCCCTTACCCCTCCCCTCTAAATCTTCCCCATCACCCATCTCTTTCAAATCTTCCCCCTTGCCCCTCCCCTCCAAATCTTCCCCATCACCCCTTCCCTCCAAAACGTCCCCATCACCCCTCCCCTCCAAAACTTCCCCATCACCCCTCCCCTCTAAATCTACCCCATTGCCCCTCCCCTCCAAATCATCTCCATCACCCATCTCTTTCAAATCTTCCCCCTTGCCCCTCCCCTCCAAATCTTCCCCATCACCCATCCCTTTCAAATCTCCACCCTTGCCCCTTCCCTCCGAAACTCCCCCCACACCCCTCCCCTCTGAGACTCTCCCTCGCTCCTCCCCTCCTAGACTCCCCTCTCACCCCTCCTCCTTAAAGCGTCCTCCCCGCTTCTTCCCCCTTCCAACTTTCACCTTCATCTTCATCTCCCCCAACCTTCTGCCTCGCTCTTCCCCCTCCTCAAAAAACACCTCACTGTGCCTCACCCAATCACCATCAAACCTTTTTTCCACCCCATTCTTCCCTTTCTCCAAGCTATTCTGAAATCTCTGACACACCTTCTGTCGTGAAAATCGAACTCTGACACGACTGGACCTCTAGGTAGGCTTTAATATCATTTAGATCCAAAGGCATTCCTAAAAGGATACATTCAAGCAACAGGCATTAAATCAGCATCACATGAGTAGCAACGGTTGCATACAGGTGCGTACAGGTAGTATAACTATAAGCGAGCTTGTGATATTTATAGCAGAGTCGTTACCTTTCTAGGGAAGCCCAGAGTAGCGAGAGAGAGTTACATTTCGATTATGGATGTACATCTCCTGTCCGCGCTGATATATATATAGGAACCGCGAAAGGGTCGCGTAGCGGCCATGAGGCGAACAACATCCGTGTCGTAACTTGGATGACGATTGCATATGACGATTTCATCACATTCTCCCCGCGCTTAGATCCTAACTCGGCGGTGAAGAACAGCAGACACATACAGAGGAACACGTAGGAATGCAAAGAACGAAATACATTTGAAAGATGTCACGGCCGGTCGAACGTCCAAGGGGCCATCAATCCCGATGGCAGGGCTACTGCGTTTCAGCCTGTTAGCCTGGTTAGCAATCAATCCCCAGCTATAGATGTGTCGAGGAGGAAGTCCCAGTCAAGAAGATATCGGACCGAGCAAGCAGTGGTCATCCCAGGGAGAAGACGTTGAGCCCGTGGGTAGCAGTAGTCTTCCAGTGGGGTAGTCTGAGTAGATAAGTGTACCCTTTGCGATTCGCAGCTCATAAGGTGTGCCATGACGAAGAGCGGCTGTCCATACGACGCAAAGCAACGCATTTCAGGCTGATGTGTCGGTGTGGAAGATGTGTAATTCAGTAAGTCATGTCTATTCGTCGCAGGGCAACACATTTCAGGAAGAGGTGTCGAAGCGGAAGATGTGTAAATCAGTAAACCTCAACAGTAAATCAGTAAACCTCAACAGTAAGTAAGATTACATAACAGGAGGCCACTACAGGAAGACCATTATAGTAGGTCTGTACCTGCCTTGGCTCCCAAGGGTACATACGCAGTACAAGCTCATGTAGCGGCACGCGAATCTACCGTTGGCAGCGATCGCACGAGACACGAGCGGCCTCTGAAGGCTGCCTGGACGACCGGCATTTACGACGCGCCTCTCCAGCGAAACGCGCAGGTCCTCCGGGATGCATATGGCAAGCTTGTCCAGCAGCACAGCGCGCGGAGGATCGGAGAAGATCGGCAGACCGAGAGAGCCCCGGCTGGACAAACCATATTTGTCCCAGCGTCGTCCCGGATCGTTAAGATTGATTGTCATGATTGTCATGATTGTCATGCTAGATGTCCCGGATGGATTGGCCATCCCGGATCCATCCAGTTAACGCCTTCGTTGCATGGCACGGATCCAGCCGGACCGCGGAATGGCTCGGATCGACCATCCACGGACGCAAGGTTTTTTTTTTTTTTTTTTTTTTTTTTTTTTGTATACAATATCGAGGCTCGTGAAAGAGCGAACATTAATCACACAGAAAGACAAACCGACACATAAAACATATAACATAGGGAGCGGTAGACAAGATGGGGAGAGAGGGGGAAGGACACAAACACAACATTTGAGAGCAGGGACCGAGAGACATGGAGACATCGAGAGATCTGAGAGAGGGCGAGGGCTTTGGGGTGGGGGGCATGGGAAGGGGGCAGTGGGAGAGGTATAAAACATATGGACACTGCCAGGACTTCCAGGAAAGAAGTTGGAATTTCAAACAAGGTGGATCTGGGGTGAATTAGCGGGGGTAGAAAAGATCAAGGTTTTGGATGGGGGAAGATAAGAGATGGTGGTGAACAGCTGTTTTAAAGACCTGGAGGGAGGAGTGGGATTGAAGGGAGTGAGGGAGTTTGTTCCAGAGGCGGGAGAAAAGAGGAATGAAAGAGTGAAGGTGAGCGGAGAGCCGAGATTTCGGCAGTTTAACCATCAGAGGGTTGCTGGCAGATCTTGTGCGACCTGTAGGAATATTTGGGGGACAGAGCACAGAGAGAGCTGGGGGTGCAAGGCCGGAGAGGAGTCGGTAGAAGACAGAAAGACCACCTACCTGCCTGCGGTGAGTGAGTGAAAGGCCCTCAGAGATAGCTTCATCGCGGGAGATTCCAATAATTCTGAAAGCTTTGGTTTCAACAGCGTGAAGCCGAGCTAGGTGTGAGGCAGGAGCACCGGCCCATAGGGGAGAACAGTATTCCATTGAGCTGCGGATGAAAGCCTTGTATGTGGTGAGGAGCTCAGGTGTGCCGAGGAAGGACTTCGCACGACGGAGGATGCCCAGTCGGCGACTGGCTTTGGAGGCCAGCTTGGAAATGTGGTTTTCCCAAGAAAGATCATGGCAGATAGTGAGACCCAAAATCTTGAGCGACAGAACAGAAGCGGTCTCCCCGGATGGGCTGTCCATCCACGGATGTCCGACCAATCCATCCATTCAACACATGGAATGGCTCGGATCGTCCATCCATTCATCACATGGAATGGCTCGGATCGACCATCCATGGACTCAAAGTCACGCTCAAAGACACAAAGGCATCCATGGTAACACATGGAATGGCTCGGATCGACCATCTATGGTCAACATACCGAAGTCAACAAGAATACCGGACGGCTCCCGGAGCGAGCAACAAGAACTTCCCGAGGTGGCCCGATCTCAGGGAGGGGTCATGTCGAGGAAGGGTCGCAGGGGCCATGGGTCACGGTGTACCCAGAAGACTATCCACCAGCGCGACCTCAAGGAAGCGCGGCAGATTAGCAACATGGTCATATCCCTTGGACATACTATCCACAAACCGCAAGAACATCGAGGTAGACAAAACACGAGACAAAACAACTGTTAAGGAGGTGGCTGCAGCGCGCTGCATACCGAAGACAGACGGCCTTCACAGTCTGGGTCAGGATGAGTCACAGTCAGACTGGGGCAGAGGGGAGATTGGAATCAGACGAGGCGTCTCGCAGTCTCGAAATGTACGAGGCAAGAGCTCTGTTCGATAACAACGAGCCCAGAGTCAAGGACGAGCATGCGGTCAAGGGAGTCGGGCGCGACGCTCAATGTCACGAGGTCACCGTGTACACCCTAAACGGTGCTGGCGCGCGACCCTGAGGGAGCGCCGCGTTACGTTGTTCACGTCGTTACGTAAAGGACAATGGGTACGCAGTCACCAAGGTACACGGTAAGGCAAACGAATCCCCGATGAGATCGCGGGAAGCACGCCATTACGCTAATGACGCCGCGAAGCGAACGCGTCAAAGATGCTGTAAAGCGAACGCGTGATACAGTCGATGACGTCAACAAGTAGGTCGGGCGGGTTTGACGGCGAGCTCCAGCCGAGCGGCCTCCCCAGACGGAGCAAAGCAGCACCGAAATCCAACGTCTCGCGCGCAGCAGCACCCGAGCGAGCCCGAGATCGGCACACGGCACACGAACCCGGCCGACGGCGAAAGCAACATCTAGGGCGCACCGCGTACGAGGGAAACCGAAAGCCGCGTCTCGGCCCGTTGATCCAGAGCGGGCGAGCCCGCCGAGCCGAGGGGCGAGCAGGCCGAGTCGAGTTGGCGAGCACGCCCGGCAGCGACAGACCGCACGACCCGAAGCAGCGCCCCGCCTGCCTGGCTGTCGGGTCTAAGGAGCGAACACATACAACGCCCTGAAGTAGCATCTCATTTGGAGGTGCATTGAGCATGAAGGATGAAGAGGGGCCTTTCGGTCCGTCAGGCCTGCTCTACACCACATAAACGCAATCCAACAGCTTATCAAATTAAATTAATTGGGTGAAACGCGGGGTGTGAAAAAGAAAATGAAAGCATACGGTCCACATACATTCCATGCACAGCATTTTTACAATGGTCGCAGGTGGTTAACGAATACGCCGTTTGAAGATCGGGAACACCAAATCAAGTAAAACAAAGGACGATCACTTATAGAATACACATGGTAGCCAGGTATACGATCAACCATTAGAAGCATATGCCCGTGTGTCGTGAAAGGCTATGAAGGTCCCGCTCGACGTCCATAGAAACTCATCCGTGCTGCGACGAGTCCTCGCCAGGGCCCAAGCGAGCCTCCATTGAGGCGTTTCCGGGCGATCCCCTACTCAGTGGGGCCGGCGAGAGGAATCCAGCGAAGATGCGGCACGCGCAACGGGTGCGTCGTGCATAGTAGGGATTCCATCCAGCGACGGTGCGGCGCGTGATTCGCGTGTAAGAGGGGATCCGACGAGCAGCGAGGAATCGCCGGCAACGCAGAGAGGGCCGCGATGGGTGCCACGTGTGGCGAGTAGGAGGTGATTCCGAGCAACGAACGGAATCGAGGGCCACGCCGATCGTCGTGGGCCACGCCGAGTGCGGGAGCAACGTGCGGCGAGGAGGTGCTCAGAATCAGAATGGAGGCCCCGATTCGCGTGGAGGAGGTGGTGGTTCCACCGAGTAACGAGTGGTCGGAGTGAGCCGGTCGTGCCGGCGTGAGTCCGACGAGCAGTGCGCGATCCGCACGGCGGAGATGGGCCACAGAGTAGCGAGTGGTCGGAGTAGAGCCGGTCGTGAGAGAGACGCGGCGTGATTCCGACGAGCAGTGCGTGATTCGCACGGCGGAGATGGGCCACAGAGTAGCGAGTGGTCGGAGTGGAGCCGGTCGTGAGAGAGACGCGGCGTGATTCCGACGAGCAGTGCGTGATTCACGCGGAGGAGAGGGGCCACAGAGTAGCGAGTTGTCGGAGTGGAGCCGGTCGTGAGCTCTATGTTCCGCTGATCTCCGCTCGTCACGGAATCACGATCAGCGGAATGCGTGACCCGAGCGGCCTTTCTGCAGACCTTTCGCAAAAGGGCCTTAGTGGAGCACAGGTGACACGTCGCCTCTCGGGCCGGCATTCGGAGCGAGGATGCGGCCGATGTCCACACGAGTAACGTTTTGCATACCGGGTAGGCCGTGGCCGGGCAGCGGCGGCTGCGGGGGAGCTCCGGAAGCGGGATGGTTCTCTCGGACGGAGCCGTTAGCGTTTCGAGTAACCGAGGCGAGGTTCATACCTTCGGCTCCAAGCGGGTCCGTTGTTCCGACAGGGGGTTGCGGCCCAGGTCATTTCCCAGTGGCCTCCTTCAGCAGGTGCTGTGCCGGAGTCCGTCATGCCTGCTCCGGCTTTCGGGCCGACAGGAGAGCAGCCTGCGTTTTGACGACGCGGTCCCGCAGAAGGCTTGCGAGGTCCCCATCGTATCCGGCCCTCGTGAGGCAGACCGGTGGCGAGAGGAGTCGGAGCTCCGTCGCTGGAGCTAGCTCGACGGGTCCTCCGCCGGGCGTTCTTCTCCGTAGCGCCGCAGCGAGCAGTGCGGGAGCGTGGGTTGATTCCGAGCGATGTCAGGAGAAAGTTGGACTGTAACACGGAGCGGTGGGCTCTGTCTCGTGAGCCGCAAAGTTATTCTGCCGCGCGTTGAGCCAAGGAGCAACTCCGACGCAGATCCCTCCGCTTGAGGGTCGGCTCCGCGAGGCGGTACCACGATCATCATCCGGCGATCTCAAAGATCTAAATGATATTAAATGTCGTGAAAATCGAACTCTGACACGACTGGACCTCTAGGTAGGCTTTAATATCATTTAGATCCAAAGGCATTCCTAAAAGGATACATTCAAGCAACAGGCATTAAATCAGCATCACATGAGTAGCAACGGTTGCATACAGGTGCGTACAGGTAGTATAACTATAAGCGAGCTTGTGATATTTATAGCAGAGTCGTTACCTTTCTAGGGAAGCCCAGAGTAGCGAGAGAGAGTTACATTTCGATTATGGATGTACATCTCCTGTCCGCGCTGATATATATATAGGAACCGCGAAAGGGTCGCGTAGCGGCCATGAGGCGAACAACATCCGTGTCGTAACTTGGATGACGATTGCATATGACGATTTCATCACACCTTCAACAGCTCTCCCGACCACTTCCTCCTCTTCCACATCTTTCCCTACCCCTCCCCCCCCCCCCCCCTGTTCTGTATCCGATGCTCCCCCTTCCTTTTCATTGACGGTATGGACCTCAAACATCCGGGGCCTTCACTCAAAGTTGACTGATCTCTCCATACAGGTTGCTTCTGACAAAGCAGACTTGATCTGCTTAACAGAAACTTTCCTCCTTCATGATGTCTCTGATTCCCTGGTATCTCTCCCAGGTTACTCCCTCATCCGGTATGATAGACCTGAGCCTCGTCCTGGAGGTGGGGTTGCTATCTTTATATAAAAAAACTCTCTTTCTCACTCGCCCTGCACTGCCCTCTCTCCACATCACCCCCAGGAATACCTTTGGCTACGGCTACCCCTTCGCTCCCACCTTTTGTTCATATGTGTTGTACCGTCCACCAAACGGTCCAAACAGTGATGACTCCATCCACATCTCGCTGTCTGATAATATGGACCAACTGCTATCTACCCATCCCAACTCTCTCTTCCTCATATGTGGTGATTTCAATTGTCACCATGCCAGTTGGCTGGGTGTGGGTACCTCTATCACCAGCCATGGCTCCTCAACAACGGACTTCTGCGACTCACTGGGACTGACACAATCTGTCAATTTCCCGACCCGGATCTCAGTCAACGGAGCATCTTCTCTTCTGGACTTGGTTATGACTAACTTCCCTGAAAATGTCTGCTGCTCTTCTTCTGCTCCAATCGGCTCATCTGATCATGTGCTTGTTAAAGTGGACATCTCTCTGACCATTCTCAGAGAGCCTCCTCAGCGTCAACGAGTCTGGCATTTCACTCAGGCCAACTGGCACGGTCTTCAAGCAGCCATCAATCATTTGGACTGGTCTCCCATCTCTACTGCCTCTGACATCAACTCATCCTGGGAATTCTTCCAAAGTAAATTGCTCTCTCTCATGCACAGATTTATCCCATCTCGTCTTCAGTTGTCATACCCTTCCTCCCGTTCATGGTACATGGAATCCTGTGGTGAGGCTGTTGCCCAGAAACAACTTGCCTTCGTCTCCTGGAAAGCAAATCCAATGGAAGGAAATCTCATTTCCTTTCACAAAGCCCGAAACAAGTGTGTGTCCACCCTCAGGAGAGCCAGGAAACAATATCTCTCCATTCTCAAGACCGAACTCTCTTATCTGTCTCCCTCTTCCAAATCCTGGTGGCGTCTGGTCAAATCTGTTTCTGGTGTTTGTTCCCCCTCCATCCCCTCCCTCACCTCAAATGGCTACACGGCTGACTCCGCACGTGAAAAAGCTGAATGCCTCAACTCTGTGTTTGCCTCTAAATCTTCTGTCCCAAACCCATCCCTCTCTGTACCCACCGTACCCAGTCATACCCAGCTGCTCCTGGACTCTGTGTCCTTTCCTCCTAACAAGGTGGAAAAGTTTCTGTCAACCCTCGATTCTGATTCCGCAACTGGACCTGACGGCATCAGCCCACGGATCCTAAAACCCTATTCTTCCGCTCTTTCACTCCCTCTCTCTGTTCTCTTCACCCTCTCTTTTTGCTCAAGGTCATCTGCCGTCTGCTTGGAAATCAGCCAACATCACCGCTTTGCACAAAAAGGTGCAAAAACAGATCCTGGCAACTACAGACCAATCAGCCTTCTCCCAATTATCAGCAAAGTCATGAAATCCATCATTGCTTCGGATATGAAATCTTTCCTCTTCTCCAATGGCTTGATCTCTGATCATCAATTTGGTTTCAGACCTGGTCACTCTACTCTGGACATGCTGCTTCTGCTTTCTCAACAATGGATGGAGGTCCTCAATGCCAAACAGGAAATTAGAGCTGTCTCCCTTGACATATCACATGCCGTCGTGCCTTCGATATGGTCTGGCACCCCGCTCTGCTTACCACACTCTCCTCCTTTGGTATCCATGGAAATCTCCACGCATGGCTGGTGGACTTCCTCTCTAGTCGAAGTCAACGTGTGGCCCTGAATGGGTTTCTCTCATCTCCTCTTCCTGTTCAGGCTGGAGTTCCCCAAGGCAGTGTTCTGGGCCCTGTGCTTTTTCTGGTCTTCATCAATGATCTCTCTGACTCTCTTGAAAATCATCTCTATCTCTTTGCTGATGACTCTACTCTCTGTCGCTCCATTCCTCATCCCTCAGATTGGCAGTCTGCAGCCTCCTCACTCTCTGCAGACCTGGACAAAATCACAGACTGGGCAAACAAGTGGAACATGTCTTTCAATCCTGACAAATCTCACACTCTTACGATGTCTCTCCGAAAAGACCGACTGGACAATCCTCCCATCCACTTTCTGAATAATCCTCTCCAAGAAGTTCTGTCACTCAAGCTTTTGGGTCTCACTATCTGCCATGATCTTTCCTGGGAAAACCACATTTCAAATCTGGCCTCCAAAGCCAGTCGCCGACTGGGCATCCTCCATCGTGCGAAGTCCTTCCTTGGCACACCTGAGCTCCTCACCACATGCAAGGCTTTCATCTGCAGCTCAATGGAATACTGCTCTCCCCTCTGGGCTGGTGCTCCTGCCTCATACCTAGCTCGTCTTCACACTGTTGAAACCAAAGCGTTCAGAATCATTGGAATCTCCCGCGATGAAGCTAACTCCAAGGGCCTTTCACTCACTCACCGCAGGTAGGTTGGTGGTCTTTCTGTCTTCTACCGACTCCTCTCCGGCCTTGCCGCCCCCCCCCCCCCCCCCAGCTCTCTCTCTGGGCTCTGTCCCCCAAATATCAAATATTCCTACAGGTCGCACAAGATCTGCCTGCAACCCTCTTATGGTTAAACTGCCAAGATCAAGACTCTCTGCTCACCTTCATTCCTCTTTTCTCTCGCCTCTGGAACAAACTCTCTCACTCTCTTCAATCCCACTCCTCCCTCCAGGTCTTTAAAACAGCTGTTCACCACCATCTCTTATCTTCCCCCATCCAAAACCTTGATCTTTTCTACCCCCGCTAATTTCACACCAAATCCACTTTTTTGAAATACCATCTTCTGTCCTGGAAGTCCTTGGTGTCCTTGCGTTTTATACTTCTCCCACCCACCTCCCCCCTTCCCACGCCTCCTCCCCCCCAAGCCCTCTCCCGCCCATACATCTCCCGATGTCCCTGCTCTCCATCTTGTTCTCCCACCCCCTTTCTCATATGTTTTATGTTTTATGTGTCAGTTTGTCTTTTTTTGTGATCAATGTTAGCTCTTACACGAGCCTCGACCTTGTATACTCCAAAAAAAAATTAAAAAATTACGGTTAAACGAAAGACTTGTCTTCATATTCATGTTCTGATTTGGTGTTCAAAATATAACATTGAATTTAAACAAGTTGTTCCTCGATTATAAACTGACGATCATAAACTGATCAAACAGATGGAAGGATGGACAGACAGACTTCAACCAATTTTTTAACCCCACTATTCACTATGAGTGAGGCACTGTCTGCTTATCCCCCACTGCGACCCATATCTATTACCACCCCCAGATCCTTCTGCTGTGTGATGCACCAAAAGATTTCCCCTTGCATCATGTAATCTCCATTTTCTTTATCTTTACCCATCCCCAGCACCTTAAATTTCTTTATGTTAAACTACATCTGCCAATCTATTTATTGCCCAATGCCCTAATCCATTAAAGTATCTAAACTTTTCTAAATCTGATCACCCCTCACCCCCCATCTCCCTCTGATCTGCCTCACCTCAAGCTTTGTGTCATCTGCAATCTCCTCATAAATTATCTCCTCGGATCTCCTCATAAATGATGAAAAGTTTTAAATGATTAATTGCAACGACTGACGTTTGATCTGTTTAGCACAAAAATTGTACAGATAGAGGATGTTTGAGATTGCTTTGTTGTCATTGCTACAAAATGTCTAGGAAATAATAAATTATAGGTTACAGAACAACGCAAATCGACCGTACGATGAAAAGTCACTTACGTTCTTTTGAACACGAAATCACACTTTTCAGGGACTGCAAGAAAGAAAAAGGTTGAAGAGTATGAGGTTTTCACCCCAAATATTAAATTTCATAGAAGTTTATCAAACAATAATTTTAAATCTAAATAACTTTAAATTCATTCACACACGAACAGGTGAAGGATGATCAAATGTGACTCAAACCAGAGGCAACATAATACTAGATGCAGGTGAAAGTCGCAAGTTCTCAACGCACACATTAGGGTGGTCCACGATTTATTTATTTTTTTGAAATGTCATGTTCTCACCCTCCAGAACTGTTCCAATACCTAAAAAAAACACTGCTGCTGGTGAAATAAAAATGAAATTGAATCATATTTATGGGTAGCTCATGGTCATCAAAGTTTCCCCATATGGTCTTACACTAACGTCTTACATTACCGGGGTATTCGGGGTATTCATAACTGCATTGCAGGGTATTCATAACTCAACTTAGAATTCCTGTAAAAGTATGCGTCAATCAGAAACTGTTTCAGTGTCCATGGTAATGTAAGACGCTAGTGTAAGACCATATGGGGAAACTTTGATGACCATGAGCTACCCATAAATATTATTCAATTTCATTTTTATTTCACCAGCAGTGTTTTTTTAGGTATTTTTTTTTAGGTATTTTAGGTATTTTAGGAACAGTTCTGGAGGGTGAGAACATGACATTTCAAAAAAAAAAATTATGGACCACCTAGCACACATTCGAGGTTCATTTCGATTTGTCGAAATGTGGGCCACTTAGGAATTGGGGCACTTACTTTTTAGAAAATAATTTATAACTTAGTACGCATGTCTGTAATCTAAATAACCAAAGAAATAAGGAAGACTAGAGAGTGCAAAGAACACGATACCATGGGCAAGTGCTCAAGTTATATTTGAATGAAATGATGATTTTAAAGATCGTTTAAAAAAATCCAGAAATTTGCATTGTTGAAACAATCTTATACACCACCCAATACAACATACCCAAGTACTGCTATAAACCTGGACATTCTTGGAAGTATTATGAAGGTGATTTGTGTTCTACAGTGTTCAGGTATATAATTCAATTTAAATAAAGGTTTAAGAGGTTTAAAGACAAATAAATAAATTAACTAACAAATAAATAAATTAACTTTTACTAAAGAGCAAAAGCACTGATCGGGACGAGTCGGGTCTTGGATCGAATGATAATTACCAAGCTTTCCATAAATGCACCGTTAATTTCTGGCAGATCGGATCACTAAATTTAAACTTTGGTGGAACATTTTTTTTTGTACATTTACTTCATAAATGAACAACTCAACCACTGAAATAAATAGATCTGTTCTTAGCCGGATGTCTCTCAACACCCACACGAGAGATGTGGGTCTGATGATCATCTGGTCTGATGATCATCTGATGATCATCTGATGAGGTCTGATCATCAAGAGATGTGGTCTCAATGTCTCCCCCCTGTGATCTGCTAACCACAGTGATCTACCGCAAGAGACAAACTGTTGTTCAACCCCCTTGAAATAGGGTTCCAAGTTCGAGTGTGTTACGTCATGAGGCCGTGACGTCCACAGGTTGCAAATGTGGACACTATAAATTTCCCCAAAAACGCGCAATGACCACCGCACAACTCACTGGACCAAAGTGGCTGTTGGTGGTTCAGTCAGGAAGTAACGGACCAAACGGACCCCTCCAGGTCCTTTACACTGGAGAGTGTGGAAAGAGTTTAATTTCCTCGACATATGATTTACATATGATACAGTCGTGGCCAAAAATATTGGCACCCTTGCATTTTTTCCATATAACTCACAATTTTCTTGAAAAAATAATTTGAAATTGACAAAAGTATTTCATCTCCACAATTCTTTATTTCACTGTTAATATTACAGAACCTTTGTTTTTTATTCAGAACTTAATATATCATTTAAAATCAGAAAATGAAAAAAAATGGCATTGACAAATTTTTTAACACCCTGGACTTAATATTTGGTAGCACAAACTTTGGACAAAATAACTGCAGTCAAGCACTTCCCATAGCCATGAATGAGCTTCCTACACCTCTCTACGGGCAGTTTGGCCCACTCTTGTTGTGAAAACTGCTCCAGTTCTCCCAGATTTGAAGGGTGCCTTCTCCCAACTGCTGTTTTCAGATCTTCCCACAGGTGTTCAATGGGATTTAGATCTGGACTCATTGCTGGCCACTTCAGAACAGTCCAGCGTTTTGTCTTGAACCATTCCTGGGTGCTTTTTGAAGTGTGTTTGGGGTCATTGTCCTGCTGCAAGACACATGACCTTCGACAGAGACCCAGCTTTCTGACACTGGGTTGAACATTGCGCACCACAATGCCTTGGTAATCTCCTGATTTCATGATGCTATGCACATATTCAAGGTACCCAGTGCCAGAGGCAGCACAGCAACCCCAAAACATCACTGAACCTCCTCCATCTTTGACTGTAGGGAAGGTGTTCTTTTCTTTGAAGGCTTCATTTTGTTTTCTATAAACATAGAGATGATGTGCTTTACCAAAAAGCTCCAATTTGGTCTCATCTGTCCACAGGTCATTCTTCCAGAAGGATTTTGGCTTGCTCAGGTGTGTTTTGGAAAACTCCAGTCTGGCTTTCTCAGCAGTGGGGTCCTCCTGGGTCTCCTACCATAGAACCCTTTTCATTGAGTTGGTGACGGATGGTGCGAGTTGAAACTGTCATACCTTGTGTCTGAAGGTCACCTTGAATCTGTTTGGCAGTTGATTGAGGTGCTTTCTCCACCATTCGAACAATCCTTCGCTGCAATCTTCGATCAGGTTTTCTCTTGCGGCCACGTCCAGGGAGGTTGGCTGCAGTGCCATGGGCCTTAAACCTCCTGATAACATTGCGTATGGTGGACACAGGAACATCAAGGTCTCTGGAGATGCACTTGTAGCCTTGAGATTGTCCATGCTTGGCTACAATCTTGTGTCTAACCTCCTCAGATAATTTTCTTGTTTTCTTTCTTTTCTCCATGCTCATTGCGGTACACACAGTGACAAAAAACAGCAGAATGACTCCTTTTCTCTATTCAAACTGGTTGATTGCGTGATTTTTGTTTTATCTTGCAAACACCTGCAACTCACCACAGGTGGGTTTAATTCCAAAGTAAAGGAGAATCACCTGCTTGAAATCTAATTATTTCTAACAACTTCTAAAAGGTGCCAATAATATTGTCCGGGCCATTTTAGGATTTCTGTGTGGAATAAGCTAAGACTTCGTGATTTTTTCAGCTTTTTTTGTTTTGTTCCACTGCAAACCAAAGAAATACATATTATGTGGATACCAAAATATTTTTTAATTTCAACAATTTTCTGGAAGAAATGATGCATTATTTGAAAAAAGTGCAAGGGTGCCAATATTTTTGGGCATGACTGTATATGGTTATCCTGGCCTGTGATGAGGTGTGGACACTCTTGGTTGGACACGTGTGTCTGTCCTGGTATAATTTATATCCTCTGGGATTAACGTGTGCGTGTTTCTGGAGTGATGTGTACGCGATCATACCTTCGGAAAGGAGGTTGGAAGGATCTCGTATATTCCATTGCACAAAGAGCTGAAAAACTCCTGAGGCTTCAGAGAGATATCCTCCTGTGTAATGGACACAAGAATTGAGAATTCATCAAAGATATTTAACAAAAGTGGGAATAAATGATCACTCATCCCTCATCAGTCAGCGATATGTTCTGGGCGGTGTGTGGTTACACATGTGGTTTTGCGGGTTGCTGGGTTGTTGTGTATATGGATGGCCTAGCCTGTTATGAAGTGTGTCCATGTTCAGGTGGCAGTGCGTGTCTGTCCTGGTGACATTTATATCCTCAGGAATTAAAGTGTGTGTGTGTTTCTGGAGTGGTGTGTACGCGATCATACCTTCAGAAAGGAGGTTGGAAGGATGTTATAAGTTTTCTTCCAGAAAGAGTGGAAAAACTCCAGATTCATCTGAGGAACAGGTTCCTGTGTGATGGAAACAAGAAAGCACGAGTTGAGAATTAATCAAAGATATTTCATTGAAATGGTGACCAACGTTGAGGGTGCGGAGACACTCAGGGGAGCATTTCGTCGATATTCGTTTGGTGGTGTTCTTGGTAGGACTGGACAAGTGGTATTCCATTCTATTAGAATCAACCACACATGAGGACTGCCAGGATGTATCAACTACACCAGGAAAGATAAACTCATAATCCCTTCTCTGATGGTATGGACTGTATTGTACTGACAGGTGTGGGATAGGAAAGGTTTGGTGACAATCCCACATCAGGGATTTGAACCTGGGATCGCAGAATCAGGACCACAGGTTCCAATAGGAACATCTACCAGCCCAATCCAGAACAGATTTCTCCTCACTATCAGGAAAGTGTGTTTGTGAAGGAATTAATGTTTCCATACGTGAATAAGCCTGAGACGGTTGGAAGGTGAATGGAGATTTTTTTTTTTTCTGAGAAGATGAAAAGAAGGTCCCCAGAGATGCTGCACGCCTGGATGAAGGACCAACGATAGTCAATGCGATAGTTTTCCTTGTTTGCATTTTGATGCCCATTAGCAATCTTCACCACATCACCTGTATCTTTTTCATTCCTCTCTCCACTCCCAACCTTTGCTCCTTCACCTTTGTTTCGTTATTCCAGGTTGAGAATGCAGGTCTGACCCTAATGGGTGCAAGAGCTGTTCAGGTACGGGTTCAGGGTGGGGTTGGGTCTTAGATCAAAAGATCATAACCAAGATCCCCATTGCACCTTAAATTTCTGTCAGATTGTTAAAAGTTCAAGGAGGCAGAAATGAACATCTGAGTTTATTCAAACAACACCGTGACTGAACACGCAAGCCTTCGGCTGCAGGGCATCATGGAGCAACTGACTCCTCCTACCCGGAAACAGAAACAGGTTTACATAATACGTCATGTGTAATACCAAAGGGTTTTTGCAGTATCCAACATCTCCCCTTCTAGTCCATGAGCTAGACACAATTTGAGTATCAATTGGGGGAGTAATTCCCAATATTATTTTCAGTTAGACCAATGTTTGTAGTATTTGAAAAAATGTGATGGACGTGTCACAGGCAAAGCTTTATGCCATTTTGGACGCCATCTTTAAAGATGGCCGCCACGTTTGAGAGTAGCGGTAGGAGCACACCGTTTCATAAATATCTCATAAACCGTTTGGTGCACATTGCTCAAACTTTGCAATATTATAGACAGATAATATGTGCATCATGTTGAAAATGCTACTCTCGAACGTGGCGGCCATCTTTAAAGATGGCGTCCAAAATGGCATAAAGCTATGCCTGTGACACGTCCATCACATTTTTTCAAATACTACAAACATTGGTCTAACTGAAAATAATACTGAGAGTTACTCCCCCAATTGATACTGAACTTCAAAAATTTTATGATTGGATCATGGACTATTCCCTTCAAACCGACGACATGTGGAGGAGGTTTCCAAGAAGTGACAGTCCCCCAAATCGATAAACATGCATGAGTACATACGACCATCAATAAAATCCATCAGCATGAGTACATACTACCATCCCTGCCCATAACCATACGTGTGGTAACAAGAACACAAAGCAATATAGAGCAACAGTTCATGCATATAACAATTTACAAATCGAGTCGCGCAGGTGCCCGGCGATCGCGTGGGCTGCGACGGAGTGGTAAGTCAAGTCTCACTCGCTTCGGTGGGTCGGAAGGTGGTCTGTCCTTGCTCCCAACAGTAGATGGCTTTTGACCCTCACCATCCATAGCGGAGCATTGAGGGACATATAGGGTAGCGTGGGGCAAGACGCCCCCATTAAGCAAGATTGCTGATATCTGCTCCTGTTGCAGCTATAGAGAACTAAAAGTAAATGCAAACAATAAGGACACATTAGCGCTACATAATAGCACAAGCACACCAAGATAGAAAAAAACGAAAAAGAACAAGCAGTGAAATTTTTTTTAATTTTTTTTGGCCTCTTTGCCCCATGCCGGAGGTAAAACGCCCACCAGGTTGGGGCAAAACGCGTACTGTGGGCGTGTTGCCCCTGAGAAGTGAGCGTTTTGCCCCTTACTTCCGAATTACATAAAAAGAAGATAATACTGTTGCGAATATGGAATTTGGCCTCCATATCCGCTTGTAAATATTCCCCTATTTTCTCCAATACTCCCCAACTTTCCCCGATCCCCCATTCCCTAGTCCCATTGCATGTAAATAACAATCAGTAGAGCCGACCTTCCCCTTATTCCCCCATTAAATGTCGTGCCCAGGTCCACCGCACCACACGTAGACAACTTTCGGACATCTTCCTAGTTATTCTTATTCTATGTCAGTTAAGGCCTCGTCTCCATTAATTATGACTCTTCGTTGCACCAGAATGTGATTATATGGCATCAGTAGTGAGTTTAGGACCTTTCCCATACCTCCTTCCATCTTCTTCCCCAACAATTACAACAACAACAACAACAACAGAGGAGATGGCGGCGGAGCGGGGGAGGATGCGTCCTCACACCGGCTCGATTAGCTCCAGACCATGCGCTCCACGGGGTTACCACGAAGGGGCTCCTTGTCAGCTCCTCGTCAAGGGCGGAGCCTGGTAAACCCCCCGCACGCACCCAATGAGAAGCAACGTGCCGATTCCACGAGGCGGAGCTAACGAGCCGAGGGCGTGTCACTCCCCGCCGGATATACGCGGCCACGCGCCGGATGTGAGAAGAGATGCGCACCCAGCTTGGAGAAGGAAAGCCACCTGCGAGCGCTGAGTCAGATGCGCCTGAACTACGGAAAGCAGAGGAAGCCACCGCCACCCCCAGCGCGACGATACCTCCCCGCATCTTTGGACCGGACCGTACTGGACCCTGCTTTGAGCCAAGAGTGCACCTTGAGCCATCGATACCCGCTGTCCTTTTCATCAACCCCCGTGTGAGTCAGCCTTGTCCCGTTTGTCTGTCGTCTGTCCGGGGTTAATATAAGAGTGTGTCTAAGTGCCTGTCTTTCTGTGATTATAACTCTAGCCCCTGTAATCTGACCTTTCCGTACGAATATAATCTCCTCCGGAGGTCTTGAGAACTGAACCCTTGGTGTCGTATTGTGTTATTGTAATCCAGCCGGGTGTCTTCTTTTTCTTATTGAGCCAGCATCGCGCGGCTTCGTCAACGTCGAGTATAGTCGGGTAATTTGTGCGGACACGACGGCCATTCCGCTCGGCCCACTTTAACATCAAAGTCGTGTCTGTAACAATACTAACGTCTGACTAGAAAAACATAGTCTCCTACATAGAGGAAATTTCACTGTAAATACAAAATGTCATGAATTGTGACTTGTGTTATGTGGTCCCCTCGGTGAATACCTGTTCTCGGTGACCCCCGGACCGTGAGAGGAACTTCGCCAGAAAGCTGTATTATATATGCGCTTTCGCCACGCAATCCATATGAATTTCACCCAAGAGACAACTGATGTTCAAGGATATATTTCAATGGTAATGATACCATACAATTTCAATGACACAACCACGGAGATTTTCCCCGAGCAATCAACAATACACAACCATCAACAATTCTCAATCCACAATCAATTCCCTATGATTAAGATGGCCATCTTATATATGTGTGTCCCGGTGAGTACTCATGACCCCCTTTTGGTCTCGGTGCCGCACAATGTCTCTGGGCCCCTCCTGACCAAGATGATGGTCGGCGTCGCCGCACTCGGGCGGTTGAACGAACCCCGGGTGGACGTGTTTCCACCGGGCAGGTATCGTACCGCTACCAGGCACCCCGGCTGCAGCCCCTCGTGGCCATGCGAAGCGGGTACGGGAAAGCAAGCCAACAGCCCCCACGCCGCTTGCAAGGCGTGTTAGGCCCCCACGGGCGACCCGTACGCGTCTTTTAGACGGTGTCGCGAACGGCGCCAAACGCTGGGTCGGTGCACGGCCACACGACAGTTTGACGTCCACCGGGCAGGTATCCGTCCCGGTAACTCCTCTCGCCAGACAGGCTCGGGAACGCCGCTTTTTCACACGGCTCAATCAATCCCCCCTTTCGTCGGAGCGGGGCGAGGAGGAAGAATACTCGTCCTTTTTCCTCGTGTCTTTTTCTCTTCCGTTTCCGGTCACTTCCGTTTCCGGCCACTATTTCAGAAGGGCTCCTGACCCTCCAACCACAACAACCCTTAATATACTACACCCGGATAAGCAAAGACCTGAATGGTAATTCACATACATTCACATAAATATGTAACACTCCCCCCCTTCAAGAAAGAAAGTTTGAACCCAGCGAAAACTTTCTTTGCCGGCCAATTTGGAGAAACAAACCAGATAACTCAACCCCCCCACATTATCAGTTCCCCCCGGGCACAGTTATCACTTAAAAATAAAGCAACCAAAATTTCACCACAACCCCTCCAGATTACTCACTCTGGACTAAGCACCAGCAACGACATTGTCCCTGCCAAATCAAACTCCATCTCCTGACCCTCTGACTTTGACCGTCAGTTTCTTGTGAATGAAGGTTAAGGGGTTGATCAAAGATCCAAAGTTAAGCCACTCGATAGCACTTTTTCCGGGAGGCCAAGCCGAGTATTCACTACATGGATGCCTTTAGGAACGTGAAGTTCACGGTTAGTCCGTGCATGAAAGTTCACTACATGGACGCCTTGAGGAACGTGGCGTTCACGGTTAATCCGTGTAGGAATCTCAGCGGCTCCGCCGCATTCAGTGCTTCCGCTTTTCAGAACTTCCTTAATAATTATGGGGGGACCGCTTGTCACTGTAGTCCCATGAATAGCGATCTCCTTCTCGGCCACTACTTTGACAATCCTTCCTTCGGGAGCTGCCGTAACTCAGGGAGCCTCCATAATAATATTGATTGCGGCCACCACCAAAACTACCGCCCAGTTGTACTCTCCTGTAGACCCCTCGACGCCTACGAAATGCCTTCCCTACTGTTATGGTCCGACCCTCCAAATCCTTGCCATTCCAATTCTTCTCTGCCTCTCTGGCGTCCCTTGTGCTGGCAAACGTGACAAAGCCGAACCCTCTTGACTGTTGCGTTTCCCAGTCTCTTACCAACCGCACTTCCACCAGCGGCCCATATCGGTTGAAGACAGAGGTCAGAACTTCTTCCTCTGTTTTGAAGTTCAGTCCCCCTACAAATAACTTGGCCCTTTTGTCGCCATCCCGAGCTGGTGTGGCGTTATTTTCCCTGCTGGGCTCTTTACCAACCCTCAGGTTACCATAAACTTGACCCCCGGCCATATCATTCCCGATAACCACAGATACACCCTCTACAGGAAGCGTGGCTTGTAAACCGACGGTGACCGGTCCTGACACCAAATCGGACTCCAAATGGATGACATGAAGGGGAGCACTGCCCCCGATCCCCTGTAAACGAACACTATCCCCCGTTGCTGTCTCCTCGGACCATGGCAAAATGCCTTCAAGCATTAAAGATTGATGTGCCCCTGTGTCCCTCAATATCTTAACCGGTTTCCGGTTAGTCGAGGCTCCATCCCGTGACACAAACCCCTCTGAAATAAATGGTTGGTAACCCTTTTGATGGCGATTTCTCACAATGGCCATTGCGTTTGGAGTCGTAGTAGTCGGACTCCGCTCTGGGTCTTCGCTTTTCATGCGGTAACAACTGGACATCAAGTGTCCAGGTTTCTTGCAAAAAGCGCAAGTAGGCCCGGAGGAAAAACTCGTGGTCTGCCTCGGGCCCCCCGAACTATAAGTTTGTCTTGGGCCCGCATCCCTCTGATTTCGAACAGGTGGGGTATCATAGTTGTCCCCATAATCATCTCGAGGCCACCGCCATGTATGGTCGTTCTCCGCACCTGCTGTTCCCCACCTCCCCTGCGGAGATCTAGGCGAGGAGTTAGGTTCGTGGACCCCTATTCGGTGGGTTAAGGCATAATCATCTGCCATGGTGGCTGCGTCCCACAACTTTGGCACTTTCTTTTCCTGCAGGTACACTTTGATGTCCTTGTGGACACACTGCTGGAATTCCTCCACCAGGATCAAGTCCCGCAATGTTTCGAAGTCTTTCCCGACTCCTTTTGACTCACACCACCGATCAAACATGTTTTCTTTCACTCTGGCAAACTCCACATGGGTCTCACTCTCCCTCTTCCTGCCATTCCTGAATTTTTGCCTGTAAGCTTCCGGAACCAACTCATACGCTTTGAGGATGTGCGTCTTCAGTACCTCATAATCTGCACATTGGTCCATTGGTAGCGCTGAATAAATATCCTGAGCTTTCCCCACCAGCACACTTTGCACGAGTATGGTCCAGGCCTCCTCCGGCCAGTTTAATTGTCGAGCCACTTTCTCAAAGTGTGGAAAAAATTTCGCGACTTCTTTTTCACTGAACGGTGGAACCAGCCTCACATGTCTGCCCACATCCCAGGTTTTCTGGTTAGGTGTCGACCCCGTCAGCAAGGGTGGTGCCTCTCCCCGTTCTCTCATTAACTCCAGCTCCTTGAATTTGATTTCTTGCTGAAGCTCCATGTCACGTTCCTTTAATTCCCTTTCCGCTTTTCTCTCCTCTGCTTCGAGGTCCCTTGCAGCTCTCCTCTCCTCTGCTTTTCTCCCTTCTAACCTTTCCTGGAGTTCTCATTCCACTCTCCTTTCCTCTGCTTCTGCTTTCCTTTCTTCTTCTTTTAACCTTTCCTGGAGTTCTCGTTCCACTCTCCTTTCCTCTGCTTGTTTCTCTTCTCTCCTCTCTTCTGCTTTCCTTTCTTCTTCTGCTCTTTCCTTTTCTGCTTTCTTTTCTTCTTCTTTAATCCGTTCCTGGCTCCGTAATTGCAACTCCAGTTTCCGGAGCTCAACATCTTCTGGTTCTTCGGGTAGCCACTCCCAGGCTAACTCATCCCATGTTCCTAATCCCACCATAGATTGTATCACCGTGGCCTGCAACTCTGCCTTCCTCAAATTAGTTCGGACCTCCAAGTTAAAATGTTTGGCCAATTTCAAGAGGTCCGACTTTAGCAACGCTCGGAAATGTGCCTCACTCGGGGTTACCCCAAAGTTCTGTGCCACAAACGCCATGGTGTCTATCGTTAACACCTGTTAACCTTCACCCCAAGACTTTACCCCAATTTCTCAAAAAAATTTACCAATTAATAATTAATTAATCAATTTTAATTAATAAAATATTATTATTTTATTATGTTATACAATTTTAGATCCCGGACGTAGACCCAATTGCGAAACCGCAAATCGTAATTTGGACGAGCCCCCAATTCTGTTACGTGGTCCCCTCGGTGAATACCTGTTCTCGGTGACCCCCGGACCGTGAGAGGAACTTCGCCAGAAAGCTGTATTATATATGCGCTTTCGCCACGCAATCCATATGAATTTCACCCAAGAGACAACTGATGTTCAAGGATATATTTCAATGGTAATGATACCATACAATTTCAATGACACAACCACGGAGATTTTCCCCGAGCAATCAACAATACACAACCATCAACAATTCTCAATCCACAATCAATTCCCTATGATTAAGATGGCCATCTTATATATGTGTGTCCCGGTGAGTACTCACGACCCCCTTTTGGTCTCGGTCCCACACAATGTCTCTGGGCCCCTCCTGACCAAGATGATGGTCGGCATCGCCGCACTCGGGCGGTTGAACGAACCCCGGGTGGACGTGTTTCCACCGGGCAGGTATCGTACCGCTACCAGGCACCCCGGCTGCAGCCCCTCGTGGCCACGCGAAGCAGGTACGGGAAAGCAAGCCAACAGCCCCCACGCCGCTTGCAAGGCGTGTTAGGCCCCCACGGGCGACCCGTACGCATCTTTTAGACGGTGTCGCGAACGGTGCCAAACGCTGGGTCGGTGCACGGCCACACGACAGTTTGACGTCCACCGGGCAGGTATCCGTCCCGGTAACTCCTCTCGCCAGACAGGCTCGGGAACGCCGCTTTTTCACACGGCTCAATCAATCCCCCCTTTCGTCGGAGCGGGGCGAGGAGGAAGAATACTCGTCCTTTTTCCTCGTGTCTTTTTCTCTTCCGTTTCCGGTCACTTCCGTTTCCGGCCACTATTTCAGAAGGGCTCCTGACCCTCCAACCACAACAACCCTTAATATACTACACCCGGATAAGCAAAGACCTGAATGGTAATTCACATACATTCACATAAATATGTAACACTTGGTCAAATTCAAACAGTCATTGGTGTCGTGAAAATCAAGCTCAGACACGACTTGACCTCTGGGTAGGTTTAATATCATTTAGATCTGAAGTACATCCTGTAAAAATACATTCATACAACACGCATTAAAATCAGAGTATTTCATGAGCAATGGTCGATTCAATATGGCAATGGTCCAATAGAGAGGACAGTCAGCGCAGCATTTAGGGGCGTACATACCATTCAAACTACAGGACTATGTCACAGTGAGTTCCGCTGGAGTGTCCGTGCGCCCCGGTTGTCCCGGGTCTTATAGACGCCCCTTTTGAAGCGAGCACACCCTGGGTTCACCTTGGTATAATTTCACTACATTCTCCCCGCCGTTAGAACTCTGCCGCTCGGCAGGTTGCAAGCAAGCATCAGCAATAATCGAATGGGTCAAGTCAATCCACGTCAGTCGGTCCACCCGTAGCGGTCGGGGCGGCGAACTTCCCTGCCAGTTCGTGTTTGGAATCTACCGGGCACGGCGTCCCCAAGCCCGGAGTCCCCCGCGTTGGAATAGCCGCCGGAGGTGGGAGTCGGAGGGGGCGCCCCAGCGCCTTCGGGCACGGGAGTGGGGAACGACGGAAGTAACGGTGGTAGTTCCATAGGGGAAGCTTCGGTAGGTCCATAGACTCGTAGACGGGTTCGTCGATATCCCTGTCGTCGTCCCCACATGGGGCGAGATGGCGTACGGAGACAGTAGACTCGCGGCCATCCGCCGTTAACACGCGAGCATGCTCGGGATTAGCCTGGAGGACCTGCACCTTGTCAACAAGGGGGTCGTACTTGCTAGCGTGAACCGCTCGTTTGAGATAGGCGGGCCCCGGTTCAGCGAGCCAGCTGGGTAAAGATTGGATACTGCCGGAGCCTCTAGGGTGGTGGAACAGTCATTCGTGAGGAGTCTGGTTGGTGGCGGTACATAGGAGAGCCCGGATCGAGTTTAGAGCGGCAGGTAGCGACCACGCCCATTTATCGAGGCCTCGGCCGAGGGTCCGGAGGCTCAGCATGACGGCCCTCCATATAATCCCATTAAAGCGTTCGATCTGCCCATTCGCTTGGGGCCGGTACGGGGTGGTGTAGCTCGAAGCGACATTATGCTGGAGCAAGTAGCCCCTCACCTCCTGGGACAGGAACACCGCACCCCGATCGGTATGCACGTAGGCCGGATACCCGAACATAGAAAACAAATTCTGCAGGCACCGAATAACCGTGGCAGCCGACATATCCCCGCACGTGTAAGCAAAGGGGAATCGTGAATACTCATCGACGATAGTGAGCAGATAGCGAGAGTTGCTCGACATTGGCAGCGGCCCTTTGAAGTCCATCGCCAAGCGCTCCCACGGTCTAGTAGCCCTAACGAGTGTCCCCATAGGAGGGTTATAAAAACGCGGTTTGAGTTCCGCACAGATCGCGCAATCACGGCAGATGCGGCGGATGTCCTCAATCGAGTACGGCAGATTGCCCTCGCGCACAAAATGCGCGAAGCGCGTTACCCCGGGATGACACATAGTGCCGTGCAAAGTGCGCAGCCCCTCCAAAGTTACAACCCCCGCGCAAGTGGCCGGCCTCGATAAGGCGTCAGCGACCAGGTTATCCTTCCCCGGGCGGTATTTGATGGTGTAGCAGAAGTCGGCGAGTTCGATAAGCCAACAGGTGATTTTCTCATTCTTAATGCGATGAGCATGTGAGGTGTCGTACATAAACGCAACGCTCTGTTGGTCCGTGACGATTTGGAAACACCGCCCAAGCAGATACGGCCGTCATCGCCGAATTGATTCGACGATCGCGTACGCTTCCTTTTCGACAGACGAATGCCTCCGCTCGGCGGAGGTGAGAGTCCGCGAGAAGAAAGCCACAGGGCGGCCCCCTTGGGAGAGAGTCGCCGCTATCGCATGATCTGAGGCATCACTCTCCAAAACGAAAGTGGCACTCTCGTCAATCATCGCGACAGCGGCGCCAGCGATGTCGACTTTAAGGCCCTCGAAGGCCGCCAGGGCGGCCGGGCCCATGGGGAAAGTGTCGCAGGCCACGAGGGGGCGGAGCTTCACGGAGAAATTGTGCACCCACTTTGAATAGTGGGCGAACAGCCCTAGAGCGCGTTTCAGCGAAGCCCGATCGCTAGGCGGAGCCATATCGAGCAAAGGGCGCAGACGCTCCTTATCCGGAGAGACGGAGCCATGGGTCACGGTGTACCCCAAAAGGTCTACCGTGCGTAGAGAGTATCGACACTTAGCCGCATTCATGGTTAGGCGATATTTCCGCGCGACCTCGAGGAAGCGTTTCAGATTAGCGTCGTGATGCTCCTGGTCATACCCACAAACCGTAAGATTGTCCAGATAGACAAAGACATCGGTCAAATTCTCCTTCGCAACGAGGTCATCCATAGCCCTCTGAAAACAAGAGACTCCGTTAGTTACCCCAAAGGGAAGTCGCGTGAACTGGTACAACCGCTGACCTGATTCAAAGGCTGTAAAGACACGATCAGCCCTAGAGATGGGGACTTGATGATATGCACTACACAGATCGAGAGTGCTATAAACGGAATACAGGGCCACCTGGCGTACCAGGGCGTCCATCCCCGGTAAGGGGTAGGCATCCAGCTGTGTAAAACGATTAATCGTCTGCGAATAGTCGATTACCATGCGCCGGCGGTGGGCCTCACTCCGCACCACTAAGACTTGGGCCCGCCACGGTGACCTACTGTGTTCTATAATACCGTCCTTTAAGAGCAGGGCCGTTTCTTCCGCAATGAATTGCGCGTCCGCGCGAGAGTAGCGCCGCGATTTGACGGCTACAGGGGTACAATCAGTGGTCAGGTTGGGGAACAGTGAGAGAGGCTCCATGTCCATTTGAGCGAGGGCGCACACAGCGAGCGTGTCCGGCCCACCGAAGTCTATTTCCAAACGTCCATGCCGCTTAAGGAAATCAAGTCCTAACAGAACGTCAGCGCATAAAGCAGGTAATACCATGAGATACACGTCCGGGAACGTGCGTCCCTTTATCACAAGTTTCAATCGACACGCCCCTTTTGTGCTCAACCGAAGTCCCTGAGAGGCCATGAAGATCCGGCGGGTTGTCCCAAGAACCGGCCACCCATGTTGATGCACGAGTCGCTGATCGATAAAACTATCCGTGGACCCCGTGTCAATCAAAGCTTGCGCAAAAACGCCCGCGACCGTGAGCGTGAGCGGAATGATGGCCTGCGCAAGGCCGGCAGACCCGGCAGGTATTGTACCGGCCGGGCGAGAAGATCGCGCCTCGCGGGTGGATCCCACGCCGGCTGCAATCCTTCGGGCAGCGTCGGCAGGTTGGGCCTCAGCAGGAGCATTGAAGTCAGTTGGCTCATCAGCAGATTCATTAGCTAGAGTGGGTGTGTGTAGGTCGTAAGAGCCGCCGCCAGATGGCGCTCGAGTCACGTGAGAAAGATCTCTGCCATCTGCAGATTCATATGCCAAAGTGAGTGCATGTAATTCGTAAGAGCCGCCGTCAGATGGCGCTCGAGTCACGTGAGAAGGATCTCTGCCGTCTGCAGATTCATATGCCAAAGTGGGTGCATGTAATTCGTGCTGTGTTTGCCGCACATCGAGAGGAGTTTCCACAGCAGGAGCATGTCGCTTGTTTGTAGTAGGCGTTCGAACGCCAGTCAAGGTCGGTCGCGCTGCGGCCGGTCACGTTCGCGCCATTTGTTTCGGCGGCCCGGTGTATCTCACCAAGGTCGGGCGTGCAGCCAGAGGCCCGCGAGAAGGAGAGCGGCTCATCAAAGCCGAGTGAGGCGCCCCCTCCGGCGCTCGATCCGTTGGCTCTGCGATGAGCCCATTCAAGGTCGCGCGGGGACGCGTGCCCCAAGCGGCCTTCCTGCAGACCTTTGCAAAATGGCCCTTGGTGGAGCACAGGTGGCATGTAGCCTCCCGAGCCGGGCATTCAGAGCGAGGGTGCTGCCGATTCCCGCAAAAATAACATTTTGCATACCGGTCAGGCCGTGGCCGGGCAGCGGCAGCAGCAGTGAGGCCGGAAGCGGAGTTCGCTTCAGGAGCACCCGGAGTCTCGGCCGTGGTGGTCGGGTCTTCCTCCGTATCCTCGGCGGTAGCCCTCTCCGGTCGCGCGAGTTGAGAGGCCCCCGCCACGACTCGTGGGTGATCGTATGTGTTGGATTGTTCTCGGGCATCTGTATATACGCGCGCCAGCCGTAGTGCTTCCGTAAATGTCAGATCCGCGACCTCCAGGAGTCGGAGCCGCAAGACCCCAGAACTAATTCCGGAGATGAATGAATCTCGGAGCAAATCGTCCTGCACTTGCTCGTGGGTCCGTACGTCCTGCACGCAGTCCGCCAACAGGTAGCGCAACTCCTGCACGTAGCGATCGATCGATTCAGATGGTTGTTGTCGCCGCTGGGAGAGTTGATGCCGGCCGTGCACAGCGCTCCGTGTTTTTACGTATAAGCGCTTCAGCTCGGCTAGTGCCGTAGCGTACGTCTCAAATCGAGCTATGTTCCGGAACACGGTGTGATAGACCTTCGACTGTAACACGGACAGCTTCATCGCAGCGGTGAGCTCTGTTTCGTGAGCAGCAAAATAATTCTCCAGCGTTTTGAGCCAGTGAGTGAACTCCGATGCTGATCCCTCAGCTTGAGAGTAGGCTCCGAGAATTGGTACCACGATCATCTTGTGGTCAGCCATTCCGGCGATCTAAATGATATTAAATGTCGTGAAAATCAAGCTCAGACACGACTTGACCTCTGGGTAGGTTTAATATCATTTAGATCTGAAGTACATCCTGTAAAAATACATTCATGCAACAGGCATTAAAATCAGAGTATTTCATGAGCAATGGTCGATTCAATATGGCAATGGTCCAATAGAGAGGACAGTCAGCGCAGCATTTAGGGGCGTACATACCATTCAAACTACAGGACTATGTCACAGTGAGTTCCGCTGGAGTGTCCGTGTGCCCCGGTTGTCCCGGGTCTTATAGACGCCCCTTTTGAGGCGAGCACACCCTGGGTTCACCTTGGTATAATTTCACTACAATGGGCACATGTCAGTCCGAGACATCCGACTCGCAGTTTGGGCACAGGAACTGGGCCAGTCCAGGCATACATTGTTCATGTGCCCAATGAAGGCACAACTGGCACTGCACCCACACCTCCCTGGGTCTGGCACGGCTGTACTCCTCACAGCATATAAGACAAGGCCAGTCTTCCTCCTCACTCGAAGCCTGTCGAGCACCTTTTGTGGCCATGACTTTCCCGGGCTTTTGAACAGTTGTCAGCCCTGTCTCATCCATGTTCCACACTCTTGAAGGGGTGTAGTCTTCAGCTGTCAAACACTCCTTGAAGAGGTCAAAGAAACCCTGGACCCTGGGTTTATTGAAGCCCACAACATGCGCTATGCTGGTTGCTTGAGGCTGCCTGAGGGTGAGGTCGTGACGGGAGAGAAAGTTCTGGACCCAGTCCTTTCCTGCCATCCGGGACTCTCTGTTGAAAGGGTGGCTAATTTGAGCCTTCTCAGCAACATCAAACGCTAGACGCTGCATATCCCACATCCTCAGACCGTACAGTCGCCTCTGCATCTCCGTTACATGTGCTTTCAGCTGCGCATCGATCTCAGGAGGAAGGGTGTTCTTATATCTCCCAAAATTCAGCACACCAGGTGCTGCTACTTGCTGGTCTCTGTGCCTTCGTAGGGTACGTGCCAGAACACCAAAGTCCTTGCTGGCACGAATGAGTGGAAGTCCCTCACTCACTGCTGTCAAGGCTGCAGACAAGTTGCTTTGGCCATAATTGCCCCTCTCTGTCTTCCTTTTGTATGTTCTCACCATCATGTATCTGTTGACAAGTGTTTAAAAATGATTCAGTCTCTAAATCATAATTTCTTTTATTCATAACTTAGCGGAATATATTCAAATGATAGTCACTTTTACTAGCATAGCAGAGAGAGTGAGTGAGTGAGTGAGTGAGTGAGAGAGAGAGAGAGAGAGAGAGAGAGAGAGAGAGAGAGAGAGAGAGGACACAGAAAGAGAGAGAGAGAGAGACAGAGACAGAGACAGAGACAGAGAGAGAGAGAGACAGAGAGAGAGAGAGAGAGAGAGAGACAGAGAGAGAGAGAGAGAGAGAGAGAGACAGAGAGACATGCAGTACTCTAGCATTTCAAGTCAAGTCGGTATTACATTCAGTGGAATGAGGGGCACATTAGGCGTCTTGCCCCAACATCCCAGTGGGCGTTTGACCCCCAATCTGTTACAAATCTTATCTTTGGAAATCTGACTTAAAGCAAGGGAGGCAACTAGTTTAGTCTGGCATCAACAGATAGCTAACAGATCCCTATAACAAGAAAAAGTAGAGACGTTCTGTTTCTTCTGCTATTTAGATGATGGTACTGAACAAATGAAGTATGAAATTTACAACAAACAGGACGAAAACAAAGAAAAACATCTGAGAAACGTACCGCTTTCTCTGCCTGTGTCGCCGTCGTGGCGGGAAAGGATGTTTGCGGAAGGAAGCTCGCAAGGCATCATGGTGGCTCGTTGCATCACGTGGTTTAGTATATATTGTGGGTAGGCGTTTGACCCCTACTGGGCCTCTTGCCCACCCTACCCGACTGACGAGGGAAACTCCGGTTCCTCCAATAAATTCTGCCCGACGGCAGTTTCACATGATAGTCCCGGCGATGTCCAACACCGATGACCACACCGGTCTTATCCCAACGCCTCGTCTGTGGATCTTGTACCAACACCTCGGTGCCGACACGAAGTGGCGTGAGAGGTTTGGACGATCGGTCGTGATGCGTGGCGGTTTTCACCCGTATCCCGGCGGCTTTGGCATCACACTCGGCAGCAGCCATCCGCCACTCGGGTGCGAAAGTGTGCTGATGTCCAGGAACAGCAGCGCGTGTTGGATGCCCGAAGAGAATTTGAGCTGGTGAATGTAATATGATGAATCCAAGTCTCAACCGAGG
>NW_027618745.1:0-62685 GCF_964187855.1 Myxine glutinosa
TTTAAAATTATGACGTCATCAGCGTATTGCGGAACGTTAATTTTTCAACTTCATATTCGGAATCAGTACGTCCCACAGAAACGGCAGCACACCTTAAATGTTTAAAAAACCTTCGGGTTTTAAAATTATGACGTCATCAGCGTATTTCGTAACGTTAATTTTTCAACTTTGACGACAATGATTTCCGACTTCCGGGTTCGGAATGCGGGACCAATGCCATTTGACAGGGAATAAAAAATAAATGCGACATTCAATTGAGGACAATGACTTCCGACTTGACTCCCCCCTCCCCCTCTCTCTCCCTCTCCCCCTCCTCCTCCCTCTCCCTCTCCCCCTCCCCTCCCCCCTCCCCCTCCTCCCCTCCCCCCTCCCCCTCCTCCCCTCCCCCCTCCCCTCCCCCCTCCCCCTCCCCTTCCCCCTCCCCCTCCTCCCCTCCCCCCCCTCCCCCTCCTCCCCTCCCCCCTCCCCCTCCCCCTCCTCCCCTCCCCCCTCCCCCTCCTCCCCCCTCCCCCTCCCCTCCCCCCTCCCCCTCCTCCCCCTCCCCCTCCCCCTCCCCCCTCTCCCCTCCCCCCATACCCCATACCCCTTGCCCCTCCCCCTCTCCCTCCCCTCCCCCCTCCCCCTCCCCTCCCCCTCCCCCTCCCCTCCCTCCTCCCCCTCCCCTCTTCCCTCCGCCTCCCCTCCCCTCCCCTCCTCCCTCCACCTCCCCTCCCCTCCTCCCTCCGCCTCGCCTCCCCTCCGCCTCCCCTCCCCCCTCCCTTCCCCCCTCCCTCTCCCCCTCCCCCTCCCCCTCCCCCTCTCCCGCGTCCGCTTCGGTGTATGGCAGTGAAAACTAGCCCGGGTGGGTTAGGATATTGATAGGGCCCTAGAAGATGACATTAGGTAACGTTAAGGTTAGTTAGTGACTGATACCTGTAGTGGGGACGCAGGTAGTTTAGTGTGGATGATAATGACGAGGGAGCGCAATAGTTTAAAGGGACGACTGGGAAGCGCAAGTTTCAGAGGGGAGTAGTTAGATGAGATGATGCTGTGTGAGAACTGGACAGGTGTGTGGAGCAGTGTGGAGCAGTGTGGAGCAGTGGATGAGTAGTGAGTGTTGTGGATCAGCGCGAATGCGCTTCGGGGAGAGAAGGGTGCAGGCGGCACCAAGTATGAGAGCACAGGTGTGCAAGTGCAGGTGTGTGGAGTACATGGAGTAAGTGGTACGGAGTGGTGTGCATGGTGCGAAGGTGTGAATGGGGGAAGAGTGGACCCCCATCACGGATACCCGGGGCGGGTAGTTTAAGTGTTAGGTAGAGGGTATAGGTAAATTGTGGTTGGATATTGGCATTTGTGGTGCGATTGCAGAATGGTATTGTGGATGGGTGCATTAGTGTTGTGGAAATGGCTGGGCGTGTAGCCTGTTAGTGTGTGTAGTTGGTTGGGCACTCCACCACTGTGAGGATGTCGGCCAGGTGAGGCCGCAGGTGGGCTCTGGGAGCCGGTAGAGTTGTGGATGGGGCCCGAGGATCCGGAGGACGGACCCGGGTAGCCCAGTGCCAGAGAGGGCACCGAGTGGGGAGAGCGCCAGAGGGCCTTCCCCAGGTAGATAGGTTAGGGTAAGGAGCAGGTAAGCTCGGAGGCAACTGCAGTGGTGGAGGTGTGCAGGTGGGTAGACCTGCTGGGAGAGCTACACGTCACAGCCCAGAAATTGTGCGAGGGCACCGGGAGATGAATCGGGGGAGTGAGACCCCAAATTGAAAAGCACCACAGTTTGGGCAATGGGAATTGGTTTTTAGAACCCATAGTGTAAGAGGGCCAATGGTTTGGCAGGAGAAAGACCCCGGGTAATGTAAAGTTGTTAAAGTCATTTAGGAAATAGTTAGGATTGATGAACCTGTCGCACCATACGCAGCCACTTACCTGTGGTGATGATGATGACTCCACACCTGTGTTTTCTTTGTTCTGTGTGCAGGAAATGCGAATTGCTGTGTGGATTGGTGAGACGCATCACGACGTGGATGAGACATTGGGGTGATTCCATCTCTCCCTCCTTAGGAGGGACTGATGATGAATTGGTGATGGCAAATTTTGATGTTGAGTTGGAGATGGCAAATTGTGAGGAGAGTTGGAAATGGCAAATTTGATTGGTTAGGAGGGAGAGAAGACGAATTTGGTTTATGGGAGGAACGGGGAAGACAGTAGGGACGTTTGTTGATTTGTAAAGTAGATGTTTATGGGTAGTGTTGTGTTTTGTGGATACAGTAAGGGGTAAGGGAGGGGCAATGTAGGTTACCTGGTGGGGGGGGGGGGGGGGCGGCGTACGGTAGGAACGTACCTGTCTCACCTGGTGCCCATGTGCCCCTAGTGTGCATTACCTAATATTGCGTGCACTTTTGCGCCCTTACCACCTTACTCACTTGTCTACTTCTTTTGTCTCCCACCTCCGAGGATCTGGCTTTGGGGCAGAGAGAGAGGAGAGAGAGGTGCTGGCTCCGCAGTTGTGGGCCTGCACTTTCGCTGCTTGCTGCCGGGATCGATACACCATATGGACCGCAATTTTTGTGGCCGCCCACCATGGACCGCAGTTCTCTTGCGGGCAAGCACCACCCGTGGATGGACCTCTGGGTCAACGTGGCACCTATGCCATACAGGTGAACCACTTTTAGTTGGCCCCCTGACGGCCACAATAAAGAAATGGACGCGGTTGGCGCCTTTCTTTATTTTTTAAGGAAGCTAGAAGGCCAAGTGCTTCAAGAAGGCAAGACCAGCGGCAGAACATCGGCTGGCTGCGACACCACCGGTGACGTTGAACACTTTATTGGTGCACCGGATGGTGCTGACTGTACATGATGGGGTGGTGCTTTTTGTGCTTGGATGGGGTGCTCTGCACATTATTAAAGGCCGTAGGGCCACAGAGCACTCGTGGGTTGGTGTATCGATGCTGGCATGCGTGCTCTCTCTATGCATAACATCTGCATGTGTTCCTCCAAAAACAGGTCCTGGATCGTAGTGTAAATATCAGTATAGTCTTGTATAAATGATGCTCCCTACCGGCTGTATGTTTAGTTTGAGGATTCTTTCCGCGATTCGGTTATCCTGTGGGTGTGTTTCTGTGAGGAGAAGGGTGCAACGTCGCAGGGGGACATATTTACTCATTTGTGAACATCTGTAAAACTGTCGCACTCAGGGTTGAGTTAATAGTAGAGGGAACTACATCTGAGTGCCACACTAACGTAGGTAAAGATTTATCGGGTCGGGACGCCCCGAGGTAGAGAAGGGTGCAATGTTGCGGATATGGGATTTGGCCTCCATCCATATCCGCTTGTAAATATTCCCCTATTTCCCCAATACTCCCCAACTATCCCCAATCCCCCATTCCCTAGTCCCATTGTCTGTAAACAACACTCTGTAGCCCCGACCTTCCCCTTTTTCCCCCATTAAATGTCGTGCCCAGGTTCACCGCATCTCACGTAGACAACTATAGGACATCTTGCTAGTTATTCTTAGTCTATGTCAGTTAAGGACTCGTTTCCATTAATTCTGACTCTTCGTTGCACCAGAATGTGATTGTATGGCACCAGTAGTGAGTTTAGGACCTCCCAATACCTCCCCGCATCTCTTCCTCATGGAACTACAACAACAACAACAACAACTACAACAACAGCGGGGGGCGGCACGGTGGCGGCGCGGGGAGTGTGCGTCCTCACTCCGGCTTGGTTAGCCGCCATTGCCCATGTGCTCCGACGGGGTTACCACACAGGGGCTGACTGTCAGCTCCTCGTCAAGGGCGGAGCCCGGTAACCCCCCCGCACCCAATAAGAAGCGGCGGACCGATTCCATCTGGGGCGGAGCTAACGAGTCGAGGGCGTGTCACTCCCCGCTGGATATACGCAGCCACTTACCGGAGGTGACGTCAGATGCGCCTCAGCTACGAAGAAGAAAGGACGCCACCTCCTAGCGCTGAGAGATACCTCCCGCCTCTCTGGACCGGACCGGGTCAATTCTGCCCCTGAGCCAAGGTGCACCTTGAGCCATCGACTACCTGCCTTTCCTTGCCATCAATCCCTGTGTGAGTCAGTCTTGTCCCGTTTGTCTGTGGTCTGTCGGGATTAAGATAAGACCGTGTATAAGTGCTTATCTTTCTGTGCTGTACCTCTGTGCCGTGTAATCTAAACGTTCTGCATAACCCATATTATATCCTCCTCCGGAGGTCTTGAGAACTGTACCCCTGGTGTCGTGTCATTTAACCCAGCCGTTGTGTCCTTTCCTTCATTGATTTAGCATAGCGCGATTCGGCCAACGTTCGAGTGTAATCGGGTAACTTGTGCGAACACGGCGGCCATTCCGCTCGGTCAAGCAACATCTCAACATCTAAGTCGTGTCCGTAACAATTGGTTGTCAGGAGTTGGATTCGGACCTGGGACTAAATTCATTTAGCCCAAATTTTGGAACACCAATTGTACTATTAGAGTAACAATTGGTGTCGGGAAGTGGGATCGGTCCCGGAGCGCGTTTCACGCGCTCGAAATTATAACGGCGAAATTTGATTGTGTTTTACAAAAAAAATAAAAACCCGAATTTTGAAAGTCGCGCTATGGCAGATCAAGACGGCTGGGTTCCGGTAGAGGAGAGTGAGGCAGGGTCGATCCAGGACCAAATTGAGGGACATGAGGAGAGCGAAGCAGTGAGGGTAGCAGGGTCGCAAAATGGCGTCGTCGCGCACGAGGTTGCGGGCGCGCAAAATGGCGCCTCGCACATAGCTACGGCGGCCGCACCCGCTGCACAAGTGGGAGGGATGGCCCAAATGCAGGCCCTCATGGAGCAATTTATGGCGCAAATGCAGGCGTCCCTCAAACTGCAGAGTGAGCAATTGGGGGTAATGGGGAATCGGATGGATGCTCAGGGTGAGCGATTGGAGGGCCAAATGGGGGTAATGAGGGATGAAGCGAGGGGTACCGGTGAGGGGTTAGACAATGGGATAAAAGAGGTAAAGAATGGGTTAATGGGGGTAGAAAACAGAATGGCCGTTCAGGAGAATCAAATGGAAGGGATGAAAAAGGGGTTAGAGGGGTTAGAAAACACCATGGAAGGCAAATTGAGGGACATGAGGGACCAAGCGGAAAGGGAAGTTAAACAAATGGGGCAGCAGATAGAGGGGGTCAGAATGGGGGTAGAAACCAAACTGGATGCTCACAGGGAGGAAATGGAGCAGATGAGGGTGGCATCTGGGCAGGAGATGCAAGTGATGGGAGAGGAGATCAGAGGAGGAGTGAGTGAGGAGGTCGGAGGAGTGCGCGAGGAGGTGAGGCACTGTAAGGAGCGCATGGAGAAGGAGGTGAGAAAGGGGACTGTAAAATTGCAAGGTGGTATAGAGGAGTTGACGCTGGGAGTAGAACAACTGACAGTGGGACAAAAGGAGTTGGGGGACCAGGTAAAGAAGAACACAGCGGTAATAGAGGGTTTAAAATCGACACAGAAGGAGATGAAAAAGGACGTAGGGGTCATTAAAAAAGAGTGTCAGACGGTACATGAGGACCTGACGAGGAAAATGGACAAGGTGGTAGAGGTGATGGAGGTTAAAGAGCGGGAGGTGCGGGAGCACATAGAAAAAAATAAAGTGGAGTTAGAGGAAGAACTTAAAGGGGCGCACGAGGAGATGAAGGAGGTGAAGCAGAAATTAGAAGAAGTGGAAGAAGGGGTGAGCGAAATTAAGAAGCGACGGAGAGAGGATAAGAAAGAGATAAAGGAGGAAGTAAAAGAATTGGTCCAAAGTCTGTGTTCGGATCGTGATGATGTGCTCATTAACTGGATGAGGGATTCGCAGGTGATGGAGGAGAAGCGAAGAGAAAGAGGACCCGGTGTAAGTGGTGACCAATATGGTCGTGCGTATGATGCGCCAGGTGATTTAAGAAGCTTGGGGGTCGAGATGGACCCGGGTGTTCGTGAGAGGCCGTTGGTGAAGTGTGCGACAGGTCTGGTGTGCGAAAAAGTAGGTGTGCGAGAAAGTCCGACTCTGGGATGTGTGAGGAAAAAGTGCGTGCCAAGGAGTGAGGGTGCTGGCGAGAGTGAGTCGGTCGTAGCGCGTGTGCGAGGGAGCACATGGAAGCGCGGTGTGGTAAGTGTTACAGAGGGTGTGACGGGAGAGTGTGCGCAAGAGTGTGCGCGAGAAAGGTGTGTGACGGACAGGTGCATGGGGAAAGAGTGCGCTGTCAAAGGCAAGGAAGAATGCATGCCTGTAGTGAGTGTTACAGAGGGTGTGACGGGAGAGTGTGCGCAAGAGTGTGCGCGAGAAAGGTGTGTAACGGACAGGTGCATGGGGAAAGAGTGCGCTGTCGGGAGTAAGGGTGAGTGCGCTGTCAAAAGTGGAGGTGAGAGTAGTACGAGTGACACGGAGCGTGAGTTGGTGGTGACAGGTGAGAAAGGAAGCACACCTGGAATGGTAGAGCGTGAGTGGGAATGCACGCTGGAATTGGTAGTGAGGCACGTGGTTGGGTGTGCGAGTGAGAGCACACCTGTGATTGTCACAGAGGAGGTGACCGAGGAAGGGGCGCGAAGAGGTGTGTTGGTGAGGTGTGCGAGCGACAAATGTGTGCCAAGGTGCTCGGTGGTCAGGTGTGTGACCAAGGCTGTGAGTGGAATGAGTGTACCGAAGTGTGTAAGGAAAGGTACGAGGAGCATGGAAACGGCTGGATGTGTGAGCAAGGAACGGGCTGCGGGGTGTAAGCATGCAGGTGAGGCATCGAAGGTAACCGGGTTAGAGGTTAGAGCGACTTTTAGCCGAATCGGGCCCTCGGTGCGTGCCGGGCTTCGCGTGCCGCGAGAACCAGCGGGGATCCGAGCCACGGCGGGTTCGAAAGGACCGCCGTGCGCGATCCACGCTGGGCCTCGCTTTGAACGGCCGCGTCTGTGCTCCACTAGGCGGAGCGGGCAGCCCGATAGGAAGGATCGTCATGGCGACCACTTTTTGTTGAGGCATACCGGCAGGTCGAGATCGGGCCATGGGATGGCTCCGTGCCGAGATGGTGCGTGGGGTCTCGGGCCGGGTAAGCCCCCGTCCCTGCCCCGAATGCGGGACGCGTCCAGCCGCTGGCACAGAACAACCCGCATTCATGGCTTGGCTGTACGCAGCCGAGCTTTAGAAGTAAATTGGCGCACTGAGAGGCATTAGTGAGTAGACTGTGTGATGAGGTTAGTGTTTTGGCCCCAAAATTAGAGAAAAACAAAATTTGATGATTGGCAAAGGATTGGCAGTAATGATTGGCAGAGGATGAGTAGTGATTGGCAAATTTTTGATTTGTTGAAATTTGATGTGCAAAATTGGTAGTGAGCGATGGGCCCGGTGGGTAAGGGTGGCATCCCTGCCACCCTTCCCAGGTGGGGCAAATGCGCTATAGCTTATGGGGTGTATGGCAGTGAAAACTAGCCCGGGTGGGTTAGGATATTGATAGGGCCCTAGAAGATGACATTAGGTAACGTTAAGGTTAGTTAGTGACTGATACCTGTAGTGGGGACGCAGGTAGTTTAGTGTGGATGATAATGACGAGGGAGCGCAATAGTTTAAAGGGACGACTGGGAAGCGCAAGTTTCAGAGGGGAGTAGTTAGATGAGATGATGCTGTGTGAGAACTGGACAGGTGTGTGGAGCAGTGTGGAGCAGTGTGGCGCAGTGTGGAGCAGTGGATGAGTAGTGAGTGTTGTGGATCAGCGCGAATGCGCTTCGGGGAGAGAAGGGTGCAGGCGGCACCAAGTATGAGAGCACAGGTGTGCAAGTGCAGGTGTGTGGAGTACATGGAGTAAGTGGTACGGAGTGGTGTGCATGGTGCGAAGGTGTGAATGGGGGAAGAGTGGACCCCCATCACGGATACCCGGGGCGGGTAGTTTAAGTGTTAGGTAGAGGGTATAGGTAAATTGTGGTTGGATATTGGCATTTGTGGTGCGATTGCAGAATGGTATTGTGGATGGGTGCATTAGTGTTGTGGAAATGGCTGGGCGTGTAGCCTGTTAGTGTGTGTAGTTGGTTGGGCACTCCACCACTGTGAGGATGTCGGCCAGGTGAGGCCGCAGGTGGGCTCTGGGAGCCGGTAGAGTTGTGGATGGGGCCCGAGGATCCGGAGGACGGACCCGGGTAGCCCAGTGCCAGAGAGGGCACCGAGTGGGGAGAGCGCCAGAGGGCCTTCCCCAGGTAGATAGGTTAGGGTAAGGAGCAGGTAAGCTCGGAGGCAACTGCAGTGGTGGAGGTGTGCAGGTGGGTAGACCTGCTGGGAGAGCTACACGTCACAGCCCAGAAATTGTGCGAGGGCACCGGGAGATGAATCGGGGGAGTGAGACCCCAAATTGAAAAGCACCACAGTTTGGTCAATGGGAATTGGTTTTTAGAACCCAGAGTGTAAGAGGGCCAATGGTTTGGCAGGAGAAAGACCCCGGGTAATGTAAAGTTGTTAAAGTCATTTAGGAAATAGTTAGGATTGATGAACCTGTCGCACCATACGCAGCCACTTACCTGTGGTGATGATGATGACTCCACACCTGTGTTTTCTTTGTTCTGTGTGCAGGAAATGCGAATTGCTGTGTGGATTGGTGAGACGCATCACGACGTGGATGAGACATTGGGGTGATTCCATCTCTCCCTCCTTAGGAGGGACTGATGATGAATTGGTGATGGCAAATTTTGATGTTGAGTTGGAGATGGCAAATTGTGATGAGAGTTGGAAATGGCAAATTTGATTGGTTAGGAGGGAGAGAAGACGAATTTGGTTTATGGGAGGAACGGGGAAGACAGTAGGGACGTTTGTTGATTTGTAAAGTAGATGTTTATGGGTAGTGTTGTGTTTTGTGGATACAGTAAGGGGTAAGGGAGGGGCAATGTAGGTTACCTGGTGGGGGGGGGGGGCGTACGGTAGGAACGTACCTGTCTCACCTGGTGCCCATGTGCCCCTAGTGTGTATTACCTAATATTGCGTGCACTTTTGCGCCCTTACCACCTTACTCACTTGTCTACTTCTTTTGTCTCCCACCTCCGAGGATCTGGCTTTGGGGCAGAGAGAGAGGAGAGAGAGGTGCTGGCTCCGCAGTTGTGGGCCTGCACTTTCGCTGCTTGCTGCCGGGATCGATACACCATATGGACCGCAATTTTTGTGGCCGCCCACCATGGACCGCAGTTCTCTTGCGGGCAAGCACCACCCGTGGATGGACCTCTGGGTCAACGTGGCACCTATGCCATACAGGTGAACCACTTTTAGTTGGCCCCCTGACGGCCACAATAAAGAAATGGACGCGGTTGGCGCCTTTCTTTATTTTTTAAGGAAGCTAGAAGGCCAAGTGCTTCAAGAAGGCAAGACCAGCGGCAGAACATCGGCCGGCTGCGACACCACCGGTGACGTTGAACACTTTATTGGTGCACCGGATGGTGCTGACTGTACATGATGGGGTGGTGCTTTTGGTGCTTGGATGGCGTGCTCTGCACATTATTAAAGGCCGTAGGGCCACAGAGCACTCGTGGGTTGGTGTATCGATGCTGGCATGCGTGCTCTCTCTATGCATAACATCTGCATGTGTTCCTCCAAAAACAGGTCCTGGATCGTAGTGTAAATATCAGTGTAGTCTTGTATAAATGATGCTCCCTACCGGCTGTATGTTTAGTTTGAGGATTCTTTCCGCGATTCGGTTATCCTGTGGGTGTGTTTCTGTGAGGAGAAGGGTGCAACGTCGCAGGGGGACATATTTACTCATTTGTGAACATCTGTAAAACTGTCGCACTCAGGGTTGAGTTAATAGTAGAGGGAACTACATCTGAGTGCCACACTAACGTAGGTAAAGATTTATCGGGTCGGGACGCCCCGAGGTAGAGAAGGGTGCAATGTTGCGGATATGGGATTTGGCCTCCATCCATATCCGCTTGTAAATATTCCCCTATTTCCCCAATACTCCCCAACTATCCCCAATCCCCCATTCCCTAGTCCCATTGTCTGTAAACAACACTCTGTAGCCCCGACCTTCCCCTTTTTCCCCCATTAAATGTCGTGCCCAGGTTCACCGCATCTCACGTAGACAACTATAGGACATCTTGCTTGTTATTCTTAGTCTATGTCAGTTAAGGACTCGTTTCCATTAATTCTGACTCTTCGTTGCACCAGAATGTGATTGTATGGCACCAGTAGTGAGTTTAGGACCTCCCAATACCTCCCCGCATCTCTTCCTCATGGAACTACAACAACAACAACAACAACTACAACAACAGCGGGGGGCGGCGCGGTGGCGGCGCGGGGAGTGTGCGTCCTCACTCCGGCTTGGTTAGCCGCCATTGCCCATGTGCTCCGACGGGGTTACCACACAGGGGCTGACTGTCAGCTCCTCGTCAAGGGCGGAGCCCGGTAACCCCCCCGCACCCAATAAGAAGCGGCGGACCGATTCCATCTGGGGCGGAGCTAACGAGTCGAGGGCGTGTCACTCCCCGCTGGATATACGCAGCCACTTACCGGAGGTGACGTCAGATGCGCCTCAGCTACGAAGAAGAAAGGACGCCACCTCCTAGCGCTGAGAGATACCTCCCGCCTCTCTGGACCGGACCGGGTCAATTCTGCCCCTGAGCCAAGGTGCACCTTGAGCCATCGACTACCTGCCTTTCCTTGCCATCAATCCCTGTGTGAGTCAGTCTTGTCCCGTTTGTCTGTGGTCTGTCGGGAATAAGATAAGACCGTGTATAAGTGCTTATCTTTCTGTGCGGTACCTCTGTGCCGTGTAATCTAAACGTTCTGCATAACCCATATTATATCCTCCTCCGAAGGTCTTGAGAACTGTACCCCTGGTGTCGTGTCATTTAACCCAGCCGTTGTTTCCTTTCCTTCATTGATTTAGCATAGCGCGATTCGGCCAACGTTCGAGTGTAATCGGGTAACTTGTGCGAACACGGCGGCCATTCCGCTCGGTCAAGCAACATCTAAGTCGTGTCCGTAACAATATATATATATATATATATATATTGTTACAGATCGCGGTTATGATGTTATAGACCGAGCGGTGGTTTAAAACCGCGACCTAACAAAAACTCACCCGATTCACCCAGACTTTGGCCGGATCGCACCGCAGCTGCTCAATGAGGGGAAAAGACAAAAACGACGAATGCAAAGAGGAAAAGGAATAAAACGAGAAGACGTACAGACGAGTAATGGGTTTTATTATTTACACACACAAGCAAAAAGGAGCAATCAAGTTTTATTTACAACACATAGTCATAAGACGCAGGTGACACAGTGCAAATTTAGCTTACCTACAGGCTTAACTTATCCCAGGACAGAACAAACAGAACGCTGACTCACGCGGGGGATGCCAGGAATGGCAGAAGGTGGATGGCTGGAGGGAGAGGGAGAGGTCCAAGGGGGGGTCCCGCAGCACAACCGGCGCGTTCAGCAGCCGCCGTTCCTCTTTGGCCCTGCTCCAAACCGCCGTTCAGGCCCCCTTTGGCGGTTGGGTGGTCTTGCGGCTGCGGCCTCTGTCCGCTACGTTCTCAGGACTTGTCTGGTCCAAACCCTCAACTCTTCCTTGCTTCTTTCACTCCTCACCACCGACTCCTCACCGCAACCAACAACCTTGCAACCAACTCCTCAACCAACTCTTCTCCCTCAACAACCCTTCTCTCTCTCTTTTGCGACCGACTCAGTCCAACCCAGAGTGCATCTCTCTCTACTCACTTCCGGTTGCGCTTTTTATAGCGCCCCCAGCGATCACGCCCCCGGCGCTTTGGACACGCCCATCGGGGGTGCTCACCTCGGCCCTGGTTGGTCGCGCGACCCTCGGGCTCCGCCCTGGATGACGACGGGCGGGCGCGCCCCTCCTCCCCTCTGACGAGGTGCGACACGCCTTTCTTCTCCGACTCAATGCCTCGTGGTTAATGGCGGCAATTGGATCGGAGGTAATTGGTAATCGAGGGCTCAGCAGTGACGAGAGGGGGAATGGAGGTTTTGGGAATGGGAATGAAGGGAATCTATCTCTTTCACTGGTGCAATGGAGTATTTCAATTAATGGAAGACACAGCCTTACACTAATACACAGAATAAGATATAACTATCGAACATGAATATCCTATGATTGGCTGACATGTATGCTTGTGGACTATGGGACGCCCTTTGACCTTTATACAACCACAAACGGAGGGAGGAGGGGTGATATTTTACAACAACCTTTTACAACAACATTTTACCACAACAACAAAATAAAAAAACATTCTCATATCCACAACACTGCACCCTCCTCCCCTTAGGCACGTCCCGGGCCTATTACTTTTACCTTAGTGTGGCATGTAGGTGTAGTTCCCTCTACTTTTAGCCTGACCCTGAGTGCGACAGTTTTAAAACATAAATAAATGTGTCCCGCTGCTCCATTGCACCCTGCCTAACAGACTTACGCTCACAGTTAACCGAATTGCGGAATGGTCTTCAAACTACACACTGACGGTGGGAAGCATTATTTACAATTGACGCTATTTTTATTTACAAAACTAACCCAGGACCTGTAATTGTTCTTTCTGGGGGGAGGACAGTCTGCTCTGCATCAATGCACCATGAAAGCACCTATAACGCACCAACACACCCTCAAGCACCAATCAGTGCAGTCACCACTGTTCATCAATAAAATAAATCCAACAAACCCAAACCCTGCAGGTGATCTCTTGCTCTTCGGCTCCCTCTGCTGGTTATTATTTGTTCTTCCAGATGTTGTCATTCTTTTGCTTTGCTTACTGGCGGCCTATTTTCAATAAAGTGTGCCCAATGTGTCCTTTTTTTATTTGATTTTATTTATGGCCCACAGGGCCGACTAGTGTGGTTCACCTGTGGGGCATCGGTGCCCTGTGGCCAAGGTCCGCCAGCAAGATTTCGGGCCCTCATGGCCGGTTCCAGCAGAGGGGCCTTGCCCCAACCCATGGGGTCCATAAGTGGTGCTCGGCCACTGACATGTGGTCCATAACGTGGTGCATCGATGCAGACAGCTGGTTCTGGGAATTTCGGGCGCACAATGGCCGACCCACGCACGCTCCCCTCGGCGCCCAACGGCGCTCAGGTCCTCATGTGGGAGACAAAAAGGGGGGACAAGACAGATGAGCGAGGGGTAAGGTCTCAAGGGTACACGTCAAAAAGGCAATGCAAGGCAAAATGCGTACGGAGGGCGAAGTGAGAAAGCTCGTCCCTACCGTACGTCACCCCCCTGTCACCTAGCCTACCCTTGCCCTTACGCCATATGTACAAAATCTACACATTACCAATTCGTCACTACTGTCACGTCTTCCCCATATTTCCCCTATACCAAATTCGTCACCACAATCCCTCTACTTCAAAAATTTGCCATCATCAATTCATCATCAATCCTCATAAGGAGGAAGAGATGGAATTACGCACAATGTCACACCCACGTCATGATGCGTCTCACATTCCAAACATTTGCACAGTAAAAATAATTAAACATGGCATGGTGTGGAGTACCTGTCACCTCAGGTGAGTGGATGCAGATGGTGCGAGGAGATCCTTCATCCTAACTATCCTCTAAATGATTTTAACACACTTTACACTACCCGGGTTCTTTCTCCGGCCAAACCATTGGCCCTCTTACACTATGGGTTCTAAAAACCAATTCCCATTGGCCAAACTGTGGTGCTTCTCAATTTGGGGTCTCACTCCCCCGATTCATCTCCCGGTGCTCTAGCACAATTTCTGGGCTGCGACGTGTACCTCTCCCAGTGGGTCTACCCACCTGCACACCTCCACCACTGCAGTTGCCACCCGAGCTTACCTAGCTCCTCACCCTAACCTATCTAACTGGGGCAGGCCCCTCCTGGCTCTGTCACCCCACTCGGTGCCCTCTGGCACTGGGCTACCCGGGTCCGTCCTCCGGATCCTCGGGCCCCATCCACAACAACTACTACCGGCTCCCAGAGCCCACCTGCGGCCTCACCTGGCCGACATCCTCACAGTGGTGGAGCGCCCAACCAACTACACACACTAACAGGCTACACGCCCAGCCATTTCCACAACACCAACGCACCCATCCACATACCATTCTGTCACCCGCACCACAGATGCCAATATCCAACTACAATTTACCTGTACCCTCTACCTAACACTTACACTACCCGCCCCGGGTATCCGTGATGGGGGTCCACTCTTCCCCCATTCACACCTTTGCACCATCCACTCCACTCCACAATTTCCACCATTCTCACTCCACTACCATCCATTCCACTACTCCATACCATTTATTCCATACAACCACATACACCTGTTGTTGCACACCTGTGCAATCCTACCTGGTGCCACCTGCACCCTCCTCCTCTTCCTGGACCAGTTGGTCAACACAACACACAATCACCACTACTCCCTCATACACTGCTCCACACACCTGTTCAGTTGCACACCTGTGCAATCACACCTGTCCAATTCTCACCTGTTCAATCCTCACACACACGGCATCATCTCAGCTAACTACTCCCTTCTGAAACTTGCGCTTCCCAGTCGTCCCTTTAAACTATTGCGCTCCCACGTCATTATCATCCACACTAATCTACCTGCGTCCCCACTACAGGTATCAGTCACTAACTAACCTTAACGTTACCTAATGTCAATCTCTTCTAGATCCCTACAATATAACCTAACCCACCCGGGCTAGTTTTCACTGCCATACACCCCATAAACTATAGCTCCTTTGCCCCACGTCTGTGAGGGATGGTGGATTTGCCATCCCACCACATCGGGGGTCTCTCACTATCAATTTTGTACACCTAAATTCCAACCAATCAAAAATTTGCCAATCACTACTCATCATCTGCCAATCATTACTGCCAATCCTTTGCCAATCATCAAATTTTGTTTTTCTCTAATTTTGGGCCCAAAACACTATTACTATCACGATCACCATCATCACAGTCCGCTATATCCTAGCCTCGGTGCGTCATGACATCATTAAACTCGGCTTCGTAAAGCCGAGCAATGAATTCGGGTGGTTTGGTTGCCTGCAGGTTGAATCCGTCCGGCTTTCGGTTCAAGGGAGGTGGTTTGGTTGGACCGAGATTCCACGCACCATCTCGGCGCGGCACCTTGCGGTCCCGGGCCCGATGGCTCCATCTCCCCCGGTCGGAACCCCGTCCCCACGAGGGGGCACCGTTCCGCTTCCTCCCACTCGCCCTCGAACCGGACCGGTCGCCTCGCCCGACAAAGCCCGGACTCGACCGTGTGGGGCGGGGCCAAGCCCGAATCGGCAACGACGCTTCGAAGAGAAACGACGCAGCTTCGATCGACGCCGGGCCTCGCACCCAACCAAGCACCCCTCGCACCGAGTGCTCGCATCGGCTATCCGTCGCTCTAACCACTAAACCGGTTACCATCGATGCTTCACTTGCATGCTTACAAGCATACGCTACCCCTTTCACCCTCACAAAACCTGGCGTTCCAACGCCGTCCGTACATTCCACCAACGCTCTCTCTGTTACACACCACACCTCTTGCGCACACTTCGGTCCACACCTCTCCTCCGTTACGTCCTCCGTAACACTCACCATGGGCGTGCACTCTTGCATCCACCCACTAACGCGCTCACATGGGCTCTCCCACACCCGCGCCATGACCAATTCAGGTGTGCTTTCTCGCACACGTTCCACCACCACCTTACTCTCCGTGTCACACTTCGTACACCCCGACGTGCATTCTCGCTCGCACTCGGTTTCACACTCGCGCTCCGATGTGCCCTCTCGCACCTGCGCCATCACCAACTCACTATTCGTGTCACACTCCGTACACCCCGACGTGCATTCTCGCTCGCACTCGGTTTCACACTCGCGCTCCGATGTGCCCTCTCGCACCTGCGCCACCACCAACTCACTATTCGTGTCACACTTCGTACACCCCGACGTGCATTCTCGCTCGCACTCGGTTTCACACTCGCGCTCCGATGTGCCCTCTCGCACCTGCGCCACCACCAACTCACTATTCGTGTCACTCGCCGTACACCCCGACGTGCATTCTCGCTCGCACTCGGTTTCACTCCCACACTTTATAACACACCCACTCGCCGACGCACACTTTTTCCTCCCACGCGTGCCATTTCCACTCACACGGGACCCTTCACCAACGCCCGGATGCTTCCTCGATCCCAAGCGCGCGAAAATTCTTTTGTCGCTAAACATCCTCCTGCAAAATCTACCCGCACAATATACAGCACGACTCACCTGGGGGATCCTTTTCTCCACGCGAACCTGCAAACTTCCATTCGGGTTAGCGAGTACAGCATCATGATTTGAGCAGGGACTTTGTACATAATCCATTTCTCCCTGCAATTCCCGGGTTACCTCCGTCATCTCTTCAATTTTAATTCCCGCTACTGCTTTTTCTTTATTCACCTCGACGACCGCTGGCTTTAATAAAATTCCCTCTACCTCATCGGTCGCCGGCTTTTCAAAACCCCGTGTCGCGATTTCTACCCCAGTCATTGTACCCGTGCTTTCCTCCGCTTCGCTCAACCAGCGCTTTTCGACACGCGTTACCTCCCCGTGCACCCGTGGGACCTGCTCGCCCAACCTGCGGTCAATGTCTTCCTGTATTCTTTTTACCGTGGCGTTTATTTGCTCCTCAAATCCAATCGGGTTGTACCTTGCTTCGTGCCTCGCTTTTTCCGCGTCTATTCCCTGGGTAGCCATCATTGCATCAAATCCCTTACTGTCACCCCTCAGAGCGGCACTGAAATGCATCATCCAAACACCCCAGTCCATTGGCACTGCGGGTCCGGCTATCGCCGTCACGTACGGGAGGCTGCCATTTTGTGCACCTGATATTCCCGCAACCACACCTTCTTTACTCTCCTCCACCATTTTTTTTCCTAAGTCCTGGGTCGATTCTACCCCGTCTATCTCTCCCACCGGCATCCCGTCGCCTTGAACAGCCATGGCGCGATTTCAAAATTCGGGTTTTGCTTTAAAAAAACCAAATTTCGGCAGCTCGTAATTTTGACCAAAATTTTTTTTTAGATGTTTTAAAAATTTGGTTCGGGACCCGAATTCCACTCCCAGACACCAATTGTTACCGTACTAACACAATTGGTGTCCAAAATTTGGGCTAAATAAATTTAGTCCCAGGTTCGAATCCAACTCCTGACAACCAATTGTTACAGATCGCGGTTATGATGTTATAGACCGAGCGGTGGTTTAAAACCGCGACCTAACAAAAACTCACCCGATTCACCCAGACTTTGGCCGGATCGCACCGCAGCTGCTCAATGAGGGGAAAAGACAAAAACGACGAATGCAAAGAGGAAAAGGAATAAAACGAGAAGACGTACAGACGAGTAATGGGTTTTATTATTTACACACACAAGCAAAAAGGAGCAATCAAGTTTTATTTACAACACATAGTCATAAGACGCAGGTGACACAGTGCAAATTTAGCTTACCTACAGGCTTAACTTATCCCAGGACAGAACAAACAGAACGCTGACTCACGCGGGGGATGCCAGGAATGGCAGAAGGTGGATGGCTGGAGGGAGAGGGAGAGGTCCAAGGGGGGGTCCCGCAGCACAACCGGCGCGTTCAGCAGCCGCCGTTCCTCTTTGGCCCTGCTCCAAACCGCCGTTCAGGCCCCCTTTGGCGGTTGGGTGGTCTTGCGGCTGCGGCCTCTGTCCGCTACGTTCTCAGGACTTGTCTGGTCCAAACCCTCAACTCTTCCTTGCTTCTTTCACTCCTCACCACCGACTCCTCACCGCAACCAACAACCTTGCAACCAACTCCTCAACCAACTCTTCTCCCTCAACAACCCTTCTCTCTCTCTTTTGCGACCGACTCAGTCCAACCCAGAGTGCATCTCTCTCTACTCACTTCCGGTTGCGCTTTTTATAGCGCCCCCAGCGATCACGCCCCCGGCGCTTTGGACACGCCCATCGGGGGTGCTCACCTCGGCCCTGGTTGGTCGCGCGACCCTCGGGCTCCGCCCTGGATGACGACGGGCGGGCGCGCCCCTCCTCCCCTCTGACGAGGTGCGACACGCCTTTCTTCTCCGACTCAATGCCTCGTGGTTAATGGCGGCAATTGGATCGGAGGTAATTGGTAATCGAGGGCTCAGCAGTGACGAGAGGGGGAATGGAGGTTTTGGGAATGGGAATGAAGGGAATCTATCTCTTTCACTGGTGCAATGGAGTATTTCAATTAATGGAAGACACAGCCTTACACTAATACACAGAATAAGATATAACTATCGAACATGAATATCCTATGATTGGCTGACATGTATGCTTGTGGACTATGGGACGCCCTTTGACCTTTATACAACCACAAACGGAGGGAGGAGGGGTGATATTTTACAACAACCTTTTACAACAACATTTTACCACAACAACAAAATAAAAAAACATTCTCATATCCACAACAATATATATACATATATATATATATATATATATATATATATATATATATATATATATATATACACACACACAGTCACGTGAAAAAGTAAGTACACCCCATGTAAAGTTTTGACTTTTTCAACATATTTCAACATACAGCGATTTGATCTTCATTTCAACAATATTGACAGATAAAGGTGATATAATATAACAAATATCATGAAACATTTACATTTTGTAGTCCATTGTATAATTTATATAAACATAAATGCAAATTTCGGATGTGGAAAAAGTAAGTACACCCCTACATTTATCACAACTTCAAACACCTAAAATTTGAATCAGTTGCACGAGCTCAGGTGCAAATGATTAGAACATCGTTCGAGAGGATCTTGAAGGAAACTGTCTTATTTAAACCTCAGACATTTAGTTTGGTTTGCTCTTTGTTGTTGAAGTGTGCGGCGTCACCATGCTTAGATCAAAAGAGCTCTCTGAGGCCTTCAGAAAGAAGGTTATGGATGCCTACGAGTCTGGGAAGGGATTTAAAAAGATCTCCAAACAATTTGAAATCAATCATTCGACTGTCCGGAAGATCATCCACAAGTGGAGAAGATTCCAAACAACTGCCAACTTGTTCAGGCCAGGCCGCCCCAGCAAGTTCAGCCCGAGAGCAGACCGCAAGATGCTGAAAGAAGTCTCTAAGAACCCCAGAATGTCATCACGGGACCTACAGGTAGCTCTTGCCACTGTTGATGTCAAAGTGCACGAGTCTACCATTAGAAAGAGGCTGCACAAATTTGATCCACATGGGAGGGGTGCCAGGAGGAAACCTTTGCTGTCCTGAAAGAACATCAGGGCAAGACTAAAGTTTGCCAATGAACATCGAGGCAAAGACCAGCACTTCTGGAACAATGTGCTCTGGACAGATGAGTCAAAGGTAGAGCTATTTGGCCACAGTACCAGAAGACATGTTTGGCGAAAACCAAAGACAGCATTTGACCACAAGAACCTGATACCAACTGCAAAGCATGGTGGTGGAAATATTATGGTTTGGGGCAGCTTTGCTGCATCAGGGCCTGGGCAGCTCACCATCATAGAATCCGCTATGAATTCTTCATTGTACCAGAGGGTGCTTGAGGATAATGTGAGGCCATCTGTCGGAGGGTTGAAGCTCAACCGAAGATGGACCTTGCAACATGACAATGACCCTAAACATACCAGTAAATCCACCAAGGAATGGCTGAAAAGAAAGAAATGGAGGGTTCTGGAATGGCCAAGTCAAAGCCTGGATCTAAATCCCATCGAGATGTTGTGGGGGGATTTGAAACGAGCTGTGCATGCAAGAAACCCCTCAAACATCGCACAGCTGAAAGAATTCTGCATGGAGGAGTGGGCAAAAATTTCTCCCCAGTCGATGTCAGAGACTGGTAGACAGTTATAAGCAACGCCTAATTGAGGTTGTTTCTGCCAAAGGGGGCAATACCACCTATTGGAGCCAAGGGTGAACTTACTTTTTCCACATGCGAAATTTGCATTTATGTTTATTTAAATTATACAATGGACTACAAAATGTAAATGTTTCATGATATTTGTTATATTATATCACCTTTATCTGTCAATATTGTTGAAATGAAGATCAAATAGCTGTATGTTGAAATATGTTGAAAAAGTCAAAACTTTACATGGGGTGTACTTACTTTTTCACGTGACTGTATATATATATAAACCACCTTTAGAGGCCATTTTTCCCCGCAAGCGGGGGTTGGCCTTTTTCGGGAACTGTGGTTGTTGTTGTTTTTCGGTCCCCTTTTTGAAGCAATGTTTTACGGCCGGATGCCCTTCCTGACGCCAACCCTTTTTGCCGCCTTTAACGACAAGCAGGGAATTACCAGTGAACTGGTACTCAATTTGCCGACCTCGGAAGGATGAACAGGCTGAGTCAACCCCCCTGGCGTTAATTCAGCGATTGACCGGGATTCGAACCCAGGATCCTAGGATCCTAAGCCGGCACCCTAGCCGCTAACCCAACACCAGATGACTGTATATATATATTGTAGCGGTTACCGCTGGATGTACATAATCGCCTTGCACCTGCCAGAACACGGCCAGACGCGCCTCTCCCGGGCATGCCCGGACTCACTGTTCCCGGGCACGCCCGAACCTCCCGGGCACGCCCGGTCTCGTCTTTCCCGGGCATGCCCGCTCTCGCCTTTCCAGGGCTCGCCCAGAGCGTCCGGGCATGCCTGCTATCGCCTTTCCAGGGCTCGCCCAGAGCATCCGGGCATGCCCGCTATCGCCTTTCCAGGGCTCGCCCAGAGCGTCCGGGCATGCCCGCTATCGCCTTTCCAGTGCTCGCCCAGAGCGCCCGGGCACGCCCAGCCTCGACTTGCCAGGCCGCAGCCAAACACGCCCGGGCAGGTCCAGACTCGCCTTTCCAAGGCTCGCCCTTGATACCCGGGCATGCCCGGTATAGCTTTTGCCGGGCAAACTTCCCGACATAAATGTGTATATATATTGTTGCCCGAAAAACGGGCTTGTCAGAATACCTGAGCTGTTTTGTTTCAATAAAGCAACTCGGACGAATTCCGTCTTTGGTCGCGTCAATTCTTTCGACTCGCGTTGGAGCGCAGTTCCTTCAATATACTGTATATATTGTTACAGACGTGGCTTAGATGTTAGTTTACCGAGCGGTTTTGGTATGACCACGTCTGCACAAGTTACCGATTTTACTCGACGTTGACGAAGCCGCGCCACGCTGGCTCAATAAGAAAAAGAAGACACCCGGCTGGGTTATAAAATGACGACACCAGGGATACGGTTCTCAAGACCTCCGGAGGAGATTATATTCGTTACGGAAAAGGTTAGATTACAGGGGCTAGAGGTACAACATAGAAAGACAAGCACTTAGACACAATCTTATATTATTCCCCAACAGACGACAGGCAAACGGGACAACGGCTGACTCACACGGGGGTTGATGGAAAGGACAGGCGGGTAGCGATGGCTCCAGGTGCACCTGTGCTCAAAGGTTAGAATCGACCCGGTCCGGTCCAGAGATGCGGGAGGTTTCACAGCGCTCGGAGGGGACGTTCTTTCTCAGGCGGGCCTTTCTCTTCCTCTCAGCGATCGCAGGCAACGTTCTTTCTCCAGCTGGGGGCGCATCTCTCGTCACATCCGGCGCGGGGCCGCGTATATCCGGCGGGGAGTGACACGCCCTCGGCTCGTTAGCGCCGCCCCAGATGGAATCGGCACGTTGCTTCTCATTGGGTGCGTGCGGGGGGGTTTACCAGGCTCCGCCCTTGACGAGGAGCTGACAAGGAGCCCCTTCGTGGTAACCCCGTGGAGCGCGTGGTCAATGGCGCTAATCGAGCCGGTGTGAGGACGCATCCTCCCCCGCTCCGCCGCCATCTCCTCTGTTGTTGTTGTAATTGTTGGGGAAGAAGATGGAAGGAGGTATGGGAAAGGTCCTAAACTCACTACTGATGCCATATAATCACATTCTGGTGCAACGAAGAGTCATAATTAATGGAGACGAGGCCTTAACTGACATAGACTAAGAATAACTAGGAAGATGTCCGAAAGTTGTCTACGTGTGGTGCGGTGGACCTGGGCACGACATTTAATGGGGGAATAAGGGGAAGGTCGGCTCTACTGATTGTTATTTACATGCAATGGGACTAGGGAATGGGGGATTGGGGAAAGTTGGGGAGTATTGGAGAAAATAGGGGAATATTTACAAGCGGATATGGAGGCCAAATTCCATATTCGCAACATTGCACCCTTCTCTACCCTCGGGGCGTCCCGACCCGATAAATTTTTACCTACTTTAGTGTGGCACGCAATGTAGTTCCCTCTACTATTAACTCTACCCTGAGTGCGACAGTTTTACAGATATTCACAAATGAGTAAATATGTCCCCCTGCGACGTTGCACCCTTCTCCTCACAGAAACACACCCACAGGATAACCGAATCCGGAAAGAATTCTCAAACTAAACATACAGCCGGTAGGGAGCATTATTTACAAGATTACGCTGATATCTACACTACGATCCAGGACCTGTTTTTGGAGGAACACATGCAGATGTTATGCATAGAGAGAGCGCGCTTGCCAACATCGATACACCAACCCACGAGTGCTCTGTGGCCGACGGCCTTTAATAACATGCAGAGCACCCTTTCCCAGCATCAAAAGCACCACCCCACCACCAATCGGTGCAGTCACCATTGTTCATTGGAATAAAAATAAATTCGACAACCCCTAACCCTGCAGGTGTCTCTTGCTCTTCTTGTGGTGCACTTGGTGTTAACTAACAGTGGTTCACCTTTATGGCATAGGTGCCACGTTGACCCATAGGTCCATCAACGGGTGGTGCTTGGCCGCAAACGAACTGCGGTCCATTGTGGGTGGCCACAAACATTGCGGTCCATATGGTGTACCGATCCAGGCAGCGAACAGCGAAAGTGCAGGCCCACAACTGCGCAGCCAGCACCTCTCTCTCCTCTCTCTCTACCCCAAAGCCAGATCCTCGGAGGTGGGAGACAAAAGAAGCAGACAAGTGAGTAAGGTGGTAAGGGCGCAAAAGTGCACGCAATGTAAGGTGATGCACACTGGGGGCACATGGGAACCAGGTGAGACAGGTACGTTCCTATCGTACGCCCCCCCCCCCACCAGGTAACCTACATGGCCCCTCCCTTACCCCTTACTGTATCCACAAAACACAACACTACCCATAAACATCTACTTTACAAATCAACAAACATCCCTACTGTCTTCCCCGTTCCTCCCATAAACCAAATTCGTCTTCTCTCCCTCCTAACCAATCAAATTTGCCATTTTCAACTCTCATCATAATTTGCCATCTCCAACTCAACATCAAAATTTGCCATCACCAATTCATCATCAGTCCCTCCTAGGGAGGGAGAGATGGAATCACCCCAATGTCTCATCCACGTCGTGATGCGTCTCACAAATCCACAGCAATTTCATTTCCTGCAACAAAACAAAGAAAACACAGGTGTGGAGTCATCATCATCACCACAGGTAAGTGGCTGCGTATGGTGCGACAGGTTCATCAATCCTAACTATTTCCTAAATGACTTTAACAACTTTACCCTACCCGGGGTCTTTCTCCGGCCAAACCATTGGCCCTCTTACACTATGGGTTCTAAAAACCAATTCCCATTGGCCAAACTGTGGTGCTCTTCAATTTGGGGTCTCACTCCCCCGATTCATCTCCCGGTGCCCTCGCACAATTTCTGGGCTGCGGCGTGTACCTCTCCCAGTGGGTCTACCCACCTGCACACCTCCACCACTGCAGTTGCCTCCGAGCTTACCTGCTCCTTGCCCTAACCTAACTACCTGGGGAAGGCCCTCTGGCACTCTCCCCACTCGGTGCCCTCTCTGGCACTGGGCTACCCGGGTCCGTCCTCCGGATCCTCGGGCCCCATCCACAACTCTACCGGCTCCCAGAGCCCACCTGCGGCCTCACCTGGCCGACATCCTCACAGTGGTGGAGTGCCCAACCAACTACACGCACTAACAGGCTACACGCCCAGCCATTTCCACAACACTAATGCACCCATCCACAACACCATTCTGCAACCGCACCACAAGTGCCAATATCCAACCACAATTTACCTGTACCCTCTACCTAACACTTACACTACCCGCCCCGGGTACTCGTGAAAGGGGGTCCACTCTTCCCCCATCCACACCTTCGCACCATGCACACCACTCCGTACCACTTACTCCAACTCTCTCCACACACCTGTACTTGCACACCTGTGCTCTCACACCTGGTGCCACCTGCACCCTTCTCTCCCCAAGCGCATTCGCGCTGATCCACAACACTCACTACTCATACACTGCTCCACACACCTGTCCAGTTGCACACCTGTGCAATCACACCTGTTCAATCCTCACACACACGGCATCATCTCAGCTAACTACTCCCTTCTGAAACTTGCGCTTCCCAGTCGTCCCTTTAAACTATTGCGCTCCCACGTCATTATCATCCACACTAATCTACCTGCGTCCCCACTACAGGTATCAGTCACTAACTAAACTTATCGTCACCTAATGTCATCTTCGCTAGATCCCTATCAATATAACCTAACCCACCCGGGCTAGTTTTCACTGCCATACACCCCATAAACTATTGCTCCTTTGCCCCCCCATGGGAAGGGTGGCAGGGATGCCATCCCACCACATCGGGGGTCTCTCACTACCAATTTTGCACATCAAATTTCAACAAATTAAAAATTTGCCAATCACTGCCCATCATCTGCCAATCACTACTGCCAATCCCTTGCCAATCATCAAATTTTGTTTTTCTCTAATTTTGGGTCCAAAACACTAACCTCATCACCCAGTCGACTCACTAATACCTCTCGGTGCGCCAATCCCTGTCCAAAGCCCGGCTTCGTAAAGCCAAGCAATGGATGCTGGTTGTTTTGTGCCAGCGGCTGGATACATCCGGCACTCGGTGCAGGGAAGGAGGTTTACCCGGCCCGAGATCCCACGCACCTTCTCGGCACGGAGCCATCCAATGTCCCGATCTCGACCTGCCGGAATTCCTCAACAAAAAGTGGTCGCCATGACGACTCTTTCTATCGGGCCGCCCGCTCCGCCTATTGGAGCACAGACGTGGCCGTTCAAAGCGAGGCCCAGCGTGGATCGCGCACGGCGGTTCTTTCGAACCCGCCGTGGCTCGGATCCCCGCTGGTTCTCGCGGCACGCGAAGCCCGGCACGCACCGAGGGCCCGCTTCGGCTAAAAGTCGACCTGACCTTTAACCCGTGTAACGTCGATGCTTCACCTGCATGCTTACACCCCGCAGCCCGTTCCTTGCTCATACATGCAGCTGTTCCCATTCTCCTTGTACCGTTCCTTACACACCCAGGTACACCCATTCCACTCACAGCCTTGGTCACACACCTGACCACCGAACACTTTGGCACACATTCGTTGGTCGCACACCTCACCAATACACCGCTTCGCACCCCCTCCTCGGTCACCTCCTCTGTGACAATCACAGGTGTGCCCTCATTCGCACACCCAACCACGTGCCTCACCACCAATTCCAGCGTGCATTCCCACTCACGCTCTACCATTCCAGGTGTGCATCCTTCCATCCCAGGTGTACATCCTCGCTCACCTGTCACAACTAACTCACGCTCCATGTCACTCTCACTACTTTCACCTCCATTCCTGACAGCGCACTCACCCTTACTCTTGACAGCGCACTCTTTCCTCATGCACCTGTCCGTCACACACCTTTCTCGCGCACACTCTCCCGTTACACCCTCTGTAACACTCACCACAGGTGGACACTCTTCCTTACTTCTGACAGCGCACTCTTTCCTCATGCACCTGTCCGTCACACACCTTTCTCGCGCACACTCTTGCGCACACTCTCCCGTCACACCCTCTGTAACACTCACCACACCGCGCTTCCATGTGCTCCCTCGCACACACGCTACGACCGACTCATTCTCGCCAGCACCCTCACTCCTTGGCACACACTTTTTCCTCACACACCCCAGAGTCGGACTTTCTCGCACACCTCCTTTTTCGCACACCAGACCTGTCGCACACTTCACCAACGGCCTCTCACGAACACCCGGGTCTATCTCGACCCCCAAGCTTCTTAAATCCCCTGGCGCATCATACGCACGACCATATTGGTCACCACTTACACCGGGTCCTCTTCCTCTTCGCTTCTCCTCCATCACCTGCGAATCCCTCATCCGGTTAATGAGCACATCATCACGATCCAAACACAGACTTTGGACCAATTCTTTTATCTCCTCTTTTATCTCTTTCTTATCCCCTCTCCGTCGCTTCTTAATTTCACTCATCCCTTCTTTCACTTCTTCTAATTTGTGCTTCACCTCTTTTATTCCCCGGTACGTCTCCTCAAGCTCATCCTCTAAGGCTACCTTGACCGTTTCCATGTGCGTCCTCACCTGCCGGTCCTTCGTCTCCATTACCTCTATCACCTCGTCCAACCTCGTTGTCAGTCCCTCACGTACCATCTGACATTCCCTCTTTGTCGCTATCAAGTCGTTTTTTATGTCGTTTTGTGTCGCTTTTAAACCTCCTAATACCGCAGTGTTCCTTTGAACCTGCTCCACTAACTCCGTTTGTCCCACCGTCAGCTGCTCCACCTCCTGCGTCAGGTCCTCTATGCCCCCTTGTAACTTTACAGTCCCCTTTCTCACCTCCTTCTCCATGTGCTCCTTACAGTGCCTCACCTCCTCGCGCACTCCTCCGACCTCCTCACTCACTCCTCTCCTGATCTCCTCTCCCATCACTTGCATCTCCTGCCCAGATGCCACCCTCATCTGCTCCATTTCCTCCCTGTGAGCATCCAGTTTGGTTTCTACCCCCATTCTGACCCCCTCTATCCGCTGCTCCATTTGTTTAACTTCCCTTTCCGCTTGGTCCCTCATGTCCCTCAATTTGCCTTCCATACTGTTTTCTAACCCCTCTAACCCATTTTTCACTCCCTCTATCTGATTCTCCTGGGCAGCCATTCTATTTTCTACCCCCATTAACCCATTTTTCACTTCTTTTATCCCGTTGTCTAACCCCTCAAAATTATTGTCTAACTTCTCACTGGTACCCCTCGCTTCGTCCCTCATTACCCCCATTTGGTTTCCCATTACCCCCATTTGGCCCTCCAATCGCTCACCCTGAGCATCCATCCGGTTTCCCAATTGGTTACTCTGCAGTTTGAGGGACGCCTGCATTTGCGCCATAAATTGCTCCATGAGGACCTGCATCTGGGCCATCCCTCCCACTTGTGCAGCGGGTGCGGCCGCCGTAGCTATGTGCGAGGCGCCATTTCGCGCGTCTGCTACCCCCGCTGTTTCGCTCTCCTCATGTCCCTCATGTCCCTCAATTTGGTCCTGGACCGACCCTGCTTCACTCTCCGCTACCGGACCCCAGCCGTCTTGATCCGCCATAGCGCGACTTTCAAAATTCGAGTTTCGTAACACCAATCCAAATTTTGCTGTTATAATTTCGTCGAGCGCAGTAACCGCGGGACCGCGCTCCGGATCGATTTGGTCGAGCGCCGTACGCGCTCCGGCTCGATTTTCCCTCCCAAAATTTGGGCCTAACTAATTTAGTCCCGGGTCCGAATCTCACTCCTCGACACCAATTGTTACTGTACTAACACAATTGGTGTCCAAAATTTGGGCTAAATAAATTTAGTCCCAGGTTCGAATCCAACTCCTGACAACCAATTGTTACAGACGTGGCTTAGATGTTAGTTTACCGAGCGGTTTTGGTATGACCACGTCTGCACAAGTTACCGATTTTACTCGACGTTGACGAAGCCGCGCCACGCTGGCTCAATAAGAAAAAGAAGACACCCGGCTGGGTTATAAAATGACGACACCAGGGATACGGTTCTCAAGACCTCCGGAGGAGATTATATTCGTTACGGAAAAGGTTAGATTACAGGGGCTAGAGGTACAACATAGAAAGACAAGCACTTAGACACAATCTTATATTATTCCCCAACAGACGACAGGCAAACGGGACAACGGCTGACTCACACGGGGGTTGATGGAAAGGACAGGCGGGTAGCGATGGCTCCAGGTGCACCTGTGCTCAAAGGTTAGAATCGACCCGGTCCGGTCCAGAGATGCGGGAGGTTTCACAGCGCTCGGAGGGGACGTTCTTTCTCAGGCGGGCCTTTCTCTTCCTCTCAGCGATCGCAGGCAACGTTCTTTCTCCAGCTGGGGGCGCATCTCTCGTCACATCCGGCGCGGGGCCGCGTATATCCGGCGGGGAGTGACACGCCCTCGGCTCGTTAGCGCCGCCCCAGATGGAATCGGCACGTTGCTTCTCATTGGGTGCGTGCGGGGGGGTTTACCAGGCTCCGCCCTTGACGAGGAGCTGACAAGGAGCCCCTTCGTGGTAACCCCGTGGAGCGCGTGGTCAATGGCGCTAATCGAGCCGGTGTGAGGACGCATCCTCCCCCGCTCCGCCGCCATCTCCTCTGTTGTTGTTGTAATTGTTGGGGAAGAAGATGGAAGGAGGTATGGGAAAGGTCCTAAACTCACTACTGATGCCATATAATCACATTCTGGTGCAACGAAGAGTCATAATTAATGGAGACGAGGCCTTAACTGACATAGACTAAGAATAACTAGGAAGATGTCCGAAAGTTGTCTACGTGTGGTGCGGTGGACCTGGGCACGACATTTAATGGGGGAATAAGGGGAAGGTCGGCTCTACTGATTGTTATTTACATGCAATGGGACTAGGGAATGGGGGATTGGGGAAAGTTGGGGAGTATTGGAGAAAATAGGGGAATATTTACAAGCGGATATGGAGGCCAAATTCCATATTCGCAACAATATATACGTGACTGTATATACAGCAACCCCAAACCAAAAAGCTCTAATTTGGGTCTCATCTGTCCACAGGACATTCTCTCAGAAGGATTTTGGCTTGATCAGGTGTGTTTTTGCAAAATCCAGTCGGGCTTTCTTATGTCTCTCTTAGGAACAAAACAAAACAAAAAAAAGCAGTGGGGTCCTCCTGGGTCTTCTACCATTAGAACCCCCCTTCATTGAGTTGGCGATGGATAGTGTGAGTGGAAACTGTCGTACCTTGTGTCTGAAGGTCAGCTTGAATCTGTTTGGCAGTTGATTGAGGTACTTTCTCCACCATTCGAACAATCCTTTGCTGCAATCTTCGATCAAATTTTCTCTTGCCACGACCAGGGAGGTTGGCTCCAGTGCCATGGGCCTTAAACTTCCTGATAACATTGCGTGCGGTGGACACAAGAACATCAACGTCGTTGATTGTGACATTAATGTCACACAAGAACATTGCGCGACATTGTCCATGCTTGGCTACAATCTTGTCTGACCTCCTCAGACAATTCTCTTCTTTTCTTTCTTTTCTCCACGATCATTGCGGTGCACATAGTGGCACAAAACAGCAGAATAACTCCTTTTCTCGATTCAAACTGGTTGAATGAGTGATTTTTATATTGCAGGCACCTGCAACTCCCCCCACAGGTGAGTTCAATTCCAAAGTAAAGGAGAATCACCTGCTTGAAATCTAATTATTTTTTAACAACTTCGAAAAGGTGCCAATGATATTGTCTGGGCCATTTTAGGATTTCTGTGTGGAACAAGCTCAGATTGTCATTCTTTAAAGCTTTTTATGTTTTGTTCCACTAAAAACCAAAGAAATAAATATGTGGATACCAAAATATTTTTTAATTTCCACAATTTTCTGGAAGAAAGGGTGCATTATTTGAAAAAAGTGCAAGGGTGCCAATATTTTTGGCCGCGACTGTATATGTATGTATGTATGTATGTATGTATGTATGTATGTATGTATGTGTGTGTGTGTGTGTGTTTGTATGGACCTGGATACAATCTCAAATTGGTCAAACAAATGGAACATGTGTTTCAATCCTCAAAATTCCCACCCTCTTACTTTGTCTCTCCAAAAAGACCGTCTGGAAAACCTTCCCATCTACTTTCTCAATAATCCTCTCCAATAAGTTCTGTCACTCAAGCTTTTGGTCTCACTATCTGCCATGATCTTTCCTGGGAAAACCACATTTTCGATCTGGCCTCCAAAGCCAGTCGCCGACTTGGCGTCCTCCATCATGTGAAGTCCTTCCTTGGCACACCTGAGCTCTTCACCAAATACGAAACTTTCATCCACAGCTCTATTGAATAGTGAATACTGTTCCCCCCTCTGGGCTGGTGCTCCTGCCTCACACCTAGCTCGGCTTTACGCTGTATAAACCAAACCATTCAGAATCATTGGACTCTCCCGCAATGAAGCTAACTCTGAGGGCCTTTCACTCACTCACCGTAGGCAGGTTGGTGGTCTTTCTGTCTTCTGCCGACTCCTCTCCGGTCTACCCACCCCCTCCCCCGTGCCAGCTCTGTCTGTGCTCTGTCCCCTCAAATATTCATACAGGTCACACAAGATCTGCCAGCAACCCTCTTCTGGTGAATGCCAAAAGCAAGACTCTCTGCTCACCTTCACTCTTTCTTTCCTCTTTTCTCCCGCCTCTGGAACAAACTCCCTCACTCTCTTCAATCCCACTCCTCCCTCCAGGTCATTAAAAGAGCTGTTCACCACCATCTCTTATCTTCCCCATTGCAAAACCTTGATCTTTTCTACCCCCATTGATACATCCCAAATTCACCTCCTTAAAATTACGTTTTCTTTCCTGAAAGTCCCTGTCGTGGCCATATTGTTTATCCTGTGTACCCCTCCCCAGCCCTCCCTTCCACATATCTCCCGATGTCCCTGTTCTCTACTGTTGGATGTGCTTCCCTCTCTCTCCCACCCTTGTGTTCTGCTCCCTTTATTCTATGTTATATGTGATTAGCTCTTACATGAGCCTCGACTCGGTATTGAAAAAAAGACCCGACCCAAAAGCCAAAATACCACGTGGACCCAGAGGACTCAAAGGACAAACCACACACGTCTGCAACAGGAGTGCATTCTTATCAAGCCATGGCTCTGGCTGTCGCCTGTCTGGCATGCAGCATGCTCTCGCGAGATCTCACACGATCCTGTTCTCGTGGCAAGGGCAGATGTTATTTTACAAAACACGGAACCAAACATGGAGCAGGAACTGCATGACGTCACACATAATGGCGTGGATCTGCAATCTCTGATTGGTCTTTGTTTTTGCTATTATGATACTCCACTCCTTACTGAGGCCACGCCCTCTAAATCTAAGCCCCTCCCCGTGCGTGCAAAACAATCTCCGGTTTCTCAAATCCCATACTATGGTTCCTCGTTGCGGTCTCGCCCACAGTCGGTGTCCGAGACAGGGCGGTCTGTGATCGCAACCCCACATCCTTTCTTAACCCCTAATAAACTGAACAACTTTAGGAAGAAAGAAAATTTAAGAATGCGCTTTGTCTATCAGAAAGTGCGAGCGATGTAATGCAGTGAATGGACGATGCTGTTCGCGTTGTTGGCGCAATGGGCGGTGTATAACAAGGATTGATTTTATGTTTAGGTTGAATTATATTTTTCTTTCTACGAAACAGAAGTCTGCTTAATTAACATATCTTTAATGTATGATTACATTTTATCGATAATAAGCAACGTTATATCCATGAATGATGAAGTTATCGTGCAGTTTGTTTAGTCTGCATCGTTAACCACATGTCCACATTGTGCTGTGGTATTAATTAATATCTTCTGCTTGAGTTAATGCCAATGGAGCTGCGGTACCATCCGGAAAGTTTTTAAGACCCTTGTAAAGGTTTTGCTGAGGTATTTGACGATCCTCTGAGTGGTTGCCTGATTCGCGGCTCCTTCGATGGAGCGTATTCCGTGATGCTGCACCACCTCCTCCTTATCCTGATGTTGCGCTGACAGAACGGCGGTTTTCGTCTCACGGAGGGTCGATCCAAACTCCAGGTGAGCCAAGGAGCTTGTACACCGTTTGGGTGTTGTGGGTCCGAACCCCGAAGTAGTTCAAACAAATCGGACGTGAAAACGTTTCCAAGAAGCATCTCGTTCAGATGTCTGTGCGTTCACTGCAAAACCCACGTGGTTCGGGTGTCGGTACCGTTCACCTCAAAAGCCACCTGTGATTGGCCATGTTGGTGCATACACCTCAAAATCCACCTGTGATTGGCCATGTTGGTGCATACACCTCAAAATCCACCTGTGATTGGCCATGTTGGTGCATACACCTAAAGATCCACCTATGATTGGCCATGTTGGTGCATACACCTCAAAAGCCACCTGTGATTGGCCATGTTGGTGCATACACCTCAAAATCCACCTGTGATTGGCCGTACTGGTGCATACATCTCAAAATCTACCTGTGATTGGTCATATTGGTGCACCACCTCAAAATCCACCTGTGATTCGCCATATTTGGTTCCTACAAATCAAAATCCACCTGTGATTGGTGGTATTAGTATATCCACATCAAGATCCACCTGTGGCTGGCCATATTGGTGCATACAACTCAAATTCCACCTGTGGATGGCGATATTGGTATATCCACCTCAAAATCTACCAGTGGTAAGCACTATTGGTGTGCTCACCTCAAAATCCACCTGTGATTGGCCATATTGGTGCATACACCTCAAAATCCACGTGATTGGCCATGTTGGTGCATACACCTCAAAATCCACCTGTGATTGGCCATGTTGGTGCATATACCTAAAAATCCACCTGTGATTGGCCATGTTGGTGCATACACCTAAAAATCCACCTGTGATTGGCCATGTTGGTGCATACACCTCAAAATCCACCTGTGATTGGCCATGTTGGTGCATACACCTAAAAATCCATCTGTGATTGGCCATGTTGGTGCATACACCTCAAAAGCCACCTGTGATTGGCCATGTTGGTGCATACACCTCAAAATCCACCTGTGATTGGCCGTACTGGTGCATACATCTCAAAATCCACCTGTGATTGGTCATATTGGTGCATGCACCTTAAAATCCACCTGTGATTAGCGGTATTGCTATATCCACCTCAAAATCCACCTGTGATTGGCCATATTTGGTTCATACAAATCAAAATCCACCTGTGATTGGTGGTATTAGTATATCCACATCAAGATCCACCTGTGACTGGCCATATTGGTGCATACAACTCAAAATCCACCATTGGTTGGCACAACTGGTGCATTCACCAAACCACCTTTGGTTGGCAGTGGCAGTATTGTTGTGTTCACCTTAAAATCCACGTGTGGTTATTGGTGTTCGTGCGTTCACATTCAAACCCACCTGTGATAAAATGAGTTGAATCGGTAAACAGATGCTGCTTCTTTCTTGGATGTCCAAGGTGTACCTCTCACCTCGCTGTGAACCCATTTGGTTTTTCTGCACCACAACAGCTTTCCGACCATCCCTTGGGAACTTCGCTCCACCACCTCTACACCTGTGCTATCATCAAGTTACCTCTGAATGTGTGCTTCACCTGGGTGTTTTGATCTTGAGCGAGTTACCTCTTGTAGCCACGTTAACAAATACTCCTCATTTCCACAGAACGGTTTCATGGTTGGAGCAGACACCATTGCCTACCTCATTGCACAAAGTAACCACATTTGCTTCAGAATCACGGTGGGAGCGAATCGTGGAGGTAAGCAGCGTAGAGATGTTTGGCGACGCAATTTTTCACGCGTCATCCTGGGTATCGAGAACGCCACACCCATCGTGCCGCAAATGCTCTCCTTTCATTCATTGCTTTCGTCCTTCATTGGTGAACCCCCCATTGACCCCTTCCACCAACTATCAATACCACGGCCGGCTGCTCTTACCAGACAGTTGGTTTTGATTTGACCTTTTGAACCTGCATCACTTATCCCATCTTCACTTAGCAGGCCGTTTGCTCTTTACCACAACAATCCACAAGGTCTCCACCCTTCCTGCTGGTCTGATGGAGATTGATGTGTATCAGGTGCGTTTTCTGATGAAAATCCGCATGGTCGCAACAATTGATAAACCCAACTATAATTAAATTACATTAACCCTCCAACCTCGTCGTCCCCCAACCCATCGCCTTCCCGAAACCATTTTTCCAGAATGTTCTTGCCGCAGACCCACAGGTTTCTCCCATCTGCAGTCATTTTGTGGTTGTCAGCATTTGAGAACGTCTCACTTTTTCCCGCTTCTCATACGGTGGGCCTGATATATTCTCGACAACATTGTGAGTTGTCTTAGTTATTTAAATTTTATTCTTTGTGGGATGTACTTGTCAATAGGTGGACAAAACTGAGCGCCTTGTGAAGGGATGGTTGGTTGGTGGTTGGGGGGTTGGAAGGAAGGAAGGAAGGAGTGAGGGAAGTATTTTTTTTTTCTTTCACACCCGTTTCCCCATGATATTACAAACTTCCTTATCACACAAACTCACTCGCTCACTGCTTCTACTCTGTGACTTACCCACCCTCACGAACAGAACAATTCACAAACGCTTTTTAAAATGACCTTTTATAAAATAATGAAATGGGGATGGAGGGGGTGATGTGAATAGTAAGGGCGGAGGATTGTGGTGTTGGGTGCGGTAATTTTGATCGATACAGTGTAACGGTTGAGTCACGGACAAATCCCACCATATCTCGGACAGACATCGTCACCACATTCTCTGACCCAACTGTCTGTGGGGAATGCCCCGCACAGTGTGCTGAGGCCTTGGTTTTTCGAGCTATGATGAGAAATCTCCTTCAAACCGGATTCTTCGTAATGGCCAATCATTTAACTGTGATGGGCTGCAGCCAATCACGGATGACTCGCCTTGAGTTTCAGGTTTGCTTTCACCACAACTTGCTTCTCACCTGGAGTTTCGCTGCTCATAGCACAACGTTTTTTTTTTTTTTTTTTCATTTCCTTCCCAACTTGCACCTGTTTGATGGTCTATTTATTTATTTGTTTGATCAACAATGTCTGAGTAACCTTGGATGGTCTAAGAGCACTCGCTGTTCTGCTTGTGTGTTGCATTCTGTATGAGAAACCACTTTGTGGTTTATTTTTTCTTTGACGAATGTGGTGTGCGGTAAATCTGATTATTTTTATCCCCTGCCCTATTGGTGACATGCCCCTGCCCCCCCCCCCTTCTCTCTCCCCCACCCCCTCCCATCTTCTCACCCTCCAGCCAGAGGTCTTTTGGGTCTTGTGTTATGGTTGAGAGTCCTCATTGAACAATTGGATCATGTTTTGTTGTGATTGAGGCCAACAACCATATAGTCCATGTATACAAGGCCCGTGGTGCTGCCCTATATATTCATTCATTAAATTGTCAAACCAGACGAGAGTGAGTATTTATTTATTTATTATCGTGAGGGAGATATTGTATTTACCTTGTCACTTTCAAGCAAGGTCTGTGTGGTTCGGGCCTCGATCTGGATGCTGGTGCAAATGCTCCAAACCAATAGGGTTCGGGGTATTTCTTATTTGATGTTGGAATATTTTTCGGTCTTTTTCTAGGACATTTCTCTGACCACCATGCATGTGGCTCGCCAGTCCCTCTCTCGAAGAAATCGACCCGGCCCCACCAGTGCATGTGGGAAGAAAGGGGAAGGAGAGGAGTGCGAGGGAGAGGCGACAGACCAAAAGGGGGAGGAACGGAAAAAAGTAGGACTAAAAGCGGCTCCGAATCTGGTTAACAGTGGTCGAGGTAAGACCACAACTTTGAGGGACTGAGGAGCGGAGCGTTGGGTCGTGTTTCTCGCGGTACCTCACACGCCTCGGGCAGACCGCCGCCGGCTCTTCACTTTCTCAAATCCTTTGCCGCAAGCATTGTCGGAAAGGCGTGTACCACCATCTCCACCGCCGCCACACCACAGGGCTGTCCATAGGGCTCTGCCCACAGCTCGATCGCCGGACGAACCTCCCTCCCTGCCACTCGTTCTCACCAACTCGTTGACCGACATCGCCAGCAGCTTGACCACAAGCCACCATCCCGGTAAGCCAACAAAGCCAGAGATCACTCGACGTTTCTCTTCCTCTTTACAGTTACTGTGGTTTAACGAAGCGTTGCGGCAATATCTGTAGCCACCTTTGTGGCCACAATTCTAGAAGTGCGTCGTATGAATGGGATGGCATTTTTTGGGTCCATTAGAAAGTTTTGTTTCCCTGACGTGCCCTTCCTCTAACGTGATAGTCTCACATCCCACTCCACAACACGGTCCTATAAAACACCTCGTGTAGTGTGGGTATCCAGGTCTCCACAGGATATGTCGAGATACGTTTGGGTTCAATCACATGACTCGGATATCATGTAACATGAGTAATGTGAGGATGCTGAATGAACCCTTTTTCTGCTGAGATTATTTTTCTTGAGGGTTTCTTCGATAAGAGAGCTTGTTGGTACTTTAACCTGATCTCTGGACTTTACCTCTTCCAGGTGCAGAAATGACTACGAGCAGCATGTTTGATACCTTCGGCACGTTACAGAATGGTCTCGTTAGAGGTGAGACTCTCCAACTACCAGTTGGTAACCTGATAACATTTGTTGAACACACTTGAGGGTTCATCTTTGACAATCCCCAAACGTTTAATTTTCCCAAAGTCGTTAGCAATATAACTCCTAAATAATAATTTAAAGATATACCTGTGAAATTATATTCAGTGTGGCATGTCGATAAAACGGTGATCGAGGTTTTATTCCCTGCTCCCACGACACACTTCATTTCATTCATTGATCACCGATGGATTTCTTTTACTGACTTTGCAAAAGGCTATTATTGATTATCGACCACACACACCAATGATAACACCATCGGTGTTGTATGGAACATTTGGGTTTGAGAGGGAGTGTTCGATGGGAAATGCAAGTTTGTATCAGACTCTGCGTGATAGGATTAACCGGTGAAGTTCCAAACAACGCACGGGTTTGTACTTTCCTGGCACCCACGAACTGCACACGGTGACTCTTCATTGAGTCAGCATGAGTCCATGAACGGCACAGGCCTTGGTAACTGTGCCAGGCTTGCAGCAGGTGGCTGAGCTGCACTGAAGAAGGGGTAGGGTAGGGATGGTGGGAGCGTGGGGGGTGGGGAGGTGAGGGTTGGGGTTAAGAGGGTGTTGGGATAGGGATTAGCACCAGCCCTGCAGCGCTCGTGTTAGTAAACTCAAATATGTGTTTCTATCAGGATGCATCACTCATATATATATATATATATATATATATATATATATATATATATATATATATATATATATATATATGCCTTAGCGGTTAGGGTGCCGGCTTTGGATCCTAGGATCCTGGGTTCGAATCCCGGTCGATCGCTGAATTAACGCCAGGGGGGTTGACTCAGCCTGTCATCCTTCCGAGGTCGGCAAATTGAGTACCAGCTTGCTGGGATGAATGATCACGGTGTGTACCCCGATTCAGAATAGGCACACTGTATCCCTGCGCATCGTAAGAGCGTGACCTAGGGTTGGTGTCAGGAAGGGCATCCGGCCATAAAAACATTGCCTCAAACAGGGAACCATGATTGTCATGGGGCCCGCAAGGCTAACCCCCGCTCTAGCGGGGAAAAATGGCCTTAAAACGATCATTCATTCATTCATTCATCATGTACAAATTGCATTGTTTCATTCCGCGCAAGAAAATGATGTTTTAGTTGGGCGGATATGTGACAAAATATCAGAAAGATGTTTACTTCCGGCAGGAAGCATAAAAATTGGTATATAAGGGTTTTAAGGTATGCTGAATTGAAATAGATGTGGAGACATTTGATAGGATCAACGTAACGTTCTCAAAAATGAGGTTTTGGGGGACGCGGGGTGTTTTTGCATTTTTGGCCAATTTCGCGCTATTCGCGGTAGGAGGGTACAGTTGGTTCTTGGCCTGCCATTTTATTGTGGCTTCAATGATCATTTAGCAGCATACATTACTGGAATGGGTATATAAATACCTCTAATATGGTGAATTACTTATCACATTGTGTTAGTTATCTCTCTACATGGACTCTCAACCATAACTGCTGGCATCAACTGCACTGCGAAATGAGAAAAAATTTCGATTTCTTTAAATGTGCCACAATTTAATAAATTTCAAAATACACCTGCATGTATATTTCTTCCAATCCATGCTAAATGGAATAACAGTCCCAAATAAGTAATATAGACAGTGTTTCTCTGGGAACATGTAGTGTTATGTGCTATGCAACTGGTAATCGAAAATTGCAAAAAGACATGTACTTTTTTTCTCTTTTTGGAAGTTAGATGTGTGGGCAGTAATATACGTATGTATTCTGTTCAGAAAGTTGACAACAGACAGATATGGAAAGACTTCTTTAATTCACAAAAAGATGTAACATGCAACATAGTATAAGCATGAAATTTGGTAACAAACATACAGAGCCCTTGATCGCCTACATTTACCCACAGTCAGTTTCTTGTTAATTTTCTAAATGCTTGAATATACCCCATGGCTGCTCAAACATAGGCAACAATGTATGACAGGGGAATTTTAAGATACCAATTACTCTGTTACGCAAGTTATCGATATTTAGAAATACACCAGAAATAAAGCCAACCAGCTGAATTTCATAGAACCAGACAAAATAAAGTCTATGGTTAAACAGTCCACAAGTGCACCTCTATAAGTTATATGTCAAGGACAATGTTAATTAATAAATAAAAAATTACATTATTTGTACATAACAAATGTACATGTTGTGTTATGTTATGATTGTGTGTTCTATAATAGACGGACATATCTATTATTATATATATAACACAATGGACATAATAAACCTCAAACAAGAACATTCTCAACCAATTCTCTGACATCATCAAAAATTAGTACCACGTTGAATGGCTGTCAAATGTCAAAAGTCAAATGTCTCCACATCTATTTCAATTCAGCATATCTTAAAACCCTTATATACCAATTTTTATGCTTCCTGCCAGAGGTGAACATCTTTTTCACATATCCGCCCAACTATTTATGTGTGTGCGTGCCTGCGTATATATTTGCTGGGTGGTTTGTCATTGCCCTCCCAGAAATATATATATATATATATATATATATATATATATATATATATATATATATATATATATATATATATATATATATATATATATATATATATGAGGTGCACGAGAGGAAGAGAGGAAAGTTCAGTGAGCTGGAGGCAGAGTGCTGGGAGAAGTGTTGGCGAGTTTCGTGTTAGCCATTTGAGGTGGGGTGTAGAGGGTATATTGGCAATTCCTTTTCTGCATTTCTTGCTAGGCTGGGAGTGTGTGGGACAGAAAGAAGGAGGATGTGTGACAAGGTGGCCCAGGTTGAATTGAAAGGCTCATTTTGGATATGGAGGAAGTTTATGGAGGCACGTCAAACGGTGTAGGTTGGTTGTCCTTTTTTTCTTCTTTTTTTTCTTCTTTTTTTGTTACCATTATTATTTCTTATTTTGTGTATATGAGTGAGTGGGTGAGGGTGTGTGTTTTTGCATGAGTGTGTTTTTGTGTGTTGAGTGGTGTATGATGTAAGGGTAGGTGGTTGGTTGGTTGGTGTTGTGTGTGTATGTGTGTGTATGAATGATCTGGTGTGTTTTGTTGGTGAGTGTTGAAGGGTATAAAGGTGGGTGTTTGAGTGTTCCACCATGTTTGTTTGGTGCTGTGGATTCTGGATGTGGAGGTGTTGTTGTTGTTCGCACTGGCTGGGGGTGGGGGTATGTACGCATCCAGGTGCAGTTGCTGCATGTGGATGTGTATGTGTCCCTGCTGGCCCACCTTAGCTGACCGTATCGAGGTTGAAGGGTCGAAACGGGATGATGCTGAGGACCTCGACTGAGGACCCGGTAAGTGCGGCACATTTGTGACCAGGTGTGTTTTGAACATATATATATATATATATATATATATATATATATATATATATATATATATATATATATATATATATATATATATATATATATATATATATATATATATATACATACATACATACATACATACATACATACATACATACATACATATATATATATATATATATATATATATATATATATATATATATATATACATATATATATATATATATATATATATATACATACATATATATATATATATATACATATATATATATATATATACATATATATATATATATATATACATATATATATATATACATATTGTTACAGACGCGGTTAGGATGTTATTTACCGAGCGGTGGTATTGCCGCGACCTAACAGTTCCCCCGATTCTTCCCCAACTCACCCGATTCCACCCAAACGTTGGCCAAATCGCGCTATGCTAAATCAATGATGGAAAGGACACAACGACTGGGATAGATGAAACGACGCAAGGGGTACAGTTCTCAAGACCTCCGGAGGAGGATATAATTACAGTGGTGGAGAAAAGGGGTAGATTACAAGGTAGTGAGGTAAAGACACAGAAGAGATAGGCACTTAATTACAGTCTTATCTTATCCCAGACAGACCACAGACAAACGGAACAAGGCTGACTTACACAGGGATTGATGGCAGGGAGGACAGGTAGGTTGATAGCACAAGGTGCACCTTGGCTCGGGGACAGGATCAAGCACGGTCCAAGAGATGCAGGGAGGTGTCACAGCGCTCGGAAGGGACGTCTCTCTTGCTTCAAGCTCAGCGCGCATCTGACGTCACCTCCCTCTTCCTGCGCATGCTCAGCGGGGAGTGACACGCCCTCGGCTGGTTGGCTCCGCCCCCCTGGGGCCGGTCCGCCGCTTCCATTGGGTGCGGGGGTTACCGGGCTCCGCCCTTGACGAGGAGCTGACAGGGAGCCCCTATTTGGTAACCCCGTCGAGCACATGTTTGATGGCGGCTCGTTGGGAAGGCCTCGTGCCCTCCCAACACCCCCTACCAACCAAGCCGGAGTGAGGACGCGCACTCCCTGTGCACGTCGCTGCCGTTGCTGTTGTTGTTGTTGTTGTTGCTGAACCGTGAGGAAGAGCTGCGGGGAGGTATTGGGAGGTCCTAAACTTCCTAACGGTGCCATGCAATCACATTCTGGTGCAACGAAGGGTCAGAATTAATGGAAACGAGTCCTTAACTGACATAGACTAAGAATAACTAGCAAGATGTCCTATAGTTGTCTTACATGAGATGCGGTGAACCTGGGCACGACATTTAATGGGGGAAATAGGGGGAGGTCGGGTCTACAGAGTGTTGTTTACAGAAAATGGGACTAGGGAATGGGGGTTTGGGGATAGTTGGGAAGTATTGAGGAAATAGGGGAATATTTACAAGCGGATATGGATGGATGCAAATCCCATATCCGCAACATATGCATATATATATATATATATATATATATATATATATATATATACTGTATATATATATATATATACTGTATATATATATATATATATATATATATATATATATATATATATATATATATATATATATATATATATATATATATATATATATACATATACATACATATATATATATATATACATATATATATATATATATACATATACATATATATATACATATACATAAATATATATATATACATATATATACATATATATATATATATATATATATACATATATATATATATATACATATATATATATATACATATATACATATATATATATATATATATATATATATATATATATATATATACATATACTGTATATATATATATATATATATATATATATATATATATACATATGCAGACTTGACATTTAATATGGAATATATTTTTTTGTTGACTTGGGTTTACTTTCTTAACTCAGTATATCAATCTGGTGAGTTTTTTACACTTTGGTGATTTATTTGGTAAAAGAACCATGTCACTGATTGTCTGTCGCAGCAAGATGTCAACAACAGGATTATATCACAGGTGGCGTGGCAAAATGTACGGACAGGTGCATTTGATGATTGGCTTCACAGTCGGGTATACAAGGGTTGTTGCGTTCTGTATTAGTGGAAAACAACTGCTGCACATCTCCAAAAGTTATTGCCACTTCCTCTGGAGATGGTCCGTCAACTCGACAATGCTGTTTGTCTTGGAGTGGTGGCTTTACGAAATTACGGCATGAAATAGCATGCTATTGCTCGGCAGTATGGCATCACTCAAGGTCAGGTGTCAAAGATCCTGAAACGAAATGCTCAGAGGGGTGTCCCTACTCCAATACCGAGGCCAGGACATCCCCGCAGAACCACAAGGAGGCATGATCGCCAGCTGTACCGGTTAGTCCGCAATGGCCGTACCAAGTCAGCTAATCGGCTTAGAGCTGAGTGGCAGCAACTGACAAATGTGCCTGTATCCAGAAGGCTAGTCAACCAACGACTGGTTCAAGCAGGCTATCGTGCCAGGCACCCCCTGAGAAAGCCATGCCTGACCAGACAACACCGCCAGCGCCGATTGCAGTGGGCCAGAGAGCACTGTCAATGGCAGCCAGGACACTGGAATCGCATGATCTTCAGTGATGAGTCTAGATTTCTGGTCTATCGTCAAGATGGCTGCGTCCGAGTGCGCAGACAAGTGCATGAAGCCTACAACAAAGATTGTATAGTGCCAAGAGTCCAAGCTGGAGGTGGTGGGGTGACCGTTTGGGCTGCTTTTCATGCAGGGGGCAAAACTGACCTGGTTGTTCTGAATGGAAACCTGAACCAGTTCAAGTACAGGGCCATTCTGGAAGAAATATTGCTTCCATTTGCTCGTGCAGCCTTTCGAGGAAACTTTGTCTTCCAAGATGACAATGCATGGCCTCATCGTGCTCGCATGATCCAACACTTTCTTGCTCACCGTGGTGTAGAACATATGGAGTGGCCTGCCATGTCCCCGGATATGAATCCGATCGAGAACTTGTGGGCAGAATTAACTCGTCAAATCGACCACTTGGACCAGCAGCCGACCTCTGTGCGTGAATTGCCGCAGACTATTGTCACTGCATGACGAGCGATTCCTGTCCAAACCTTGGCAAATCTCGTGAACAGCATGCTTCGACGTGTACGTGCTCTCCTGAATGCTCGTGGGGGTTACACGAATTGCTGAACTGTAATTTTACTGTTCGTAATCCCAGTCGTAATTTAACTTTTGTTTTTGTTTAAAAATTTTTTGGCTAATGTGCTAAATAAAGAGATACTTCTGGAAAACGTACAGAAGTTTAACACAGTACTGTCCATGAATTGAGTTTGATATCAGTTTACATCACTTTCAAGGATCAATTTATTTGTTTCGAAATGTCAAATGTGGTTTTTGTTTCTTTTAAAGGTCACATTGACAAAATCGAGAATAATTTCAACATAATTCCAATGAACTTTTGGTTCTAAGACATCTTGAGAAGTAAGTTCACTCCCACAAAAAAAATTCCATATTAAATGCCAAGTCTGTATTGTATATATTGAGATATATATATATATATATATATATATATATATATATATATATATATATATATATATATATATATATATATATATATATATGTATGTATGTATGTATGTATATATGTATATATGTATACACACACATTTCTGGGAGGGCAACGACAAACCACCCAGCACAACCTTTGCCAAGAAACTGCTTCGGCAATACTGAACATGCCTTCAGGCAGAATTCCAGTGTGTGTGTGTGTGTTTGTGTGTGTGTACAAGTACTGGACCAAAAAATTGGAAACGCCAATGTAAAGTCACTTAATAGGGTTTGGGACCACCATGCGCAGCCAGTACGGCCTGAATTCACCTTGGCATAGAGTTCACCAGTGTCTTGAATTCTGCAGGAGGATGTGGCATCATTCTTCCATGAGGAAGTCAATCGACTCACACCTGTTTGGAGGTGGAAAACTGTCTCAGGGGTTATTCCATGATATCCCATACATGCTCGATTTGGTTCAAATCTGGTGACAGAGAAGGCTATGACATATGGATAACATCATTGTCATGCTCATGAAACCAATGGGTGACCACACGTGATCTGTGGATGGGAGCATTGTCATCCTGGGAGACACCCCTCCCAGCAGTAAATAAATGCTGCAACATGGGGTGAAGATGTTCACTCAGTAGCATAAAGTTGTGATTGGCATTAACTTTGTCTTCTAAGGGCTAAGGGAATGACTGCACCCAAAGCATGCCAGGAAAATGCGCCCACAACCTTACAGACCACCAGAACCAAGCACTCAAGGTTGTGGAGTTATTTAGGTTGGCACCACATGTGCACTCGTCTGTTTGTTGAGAACATGGTGAATGATAATTCATCTGACCATATCACATTTCTCCACTGATCTGTAGTCCATTGCCTGTGCTCTTTGCACCACGGGACTCCTGAGCGTGCATTGCCAGGTTTGAGAAGTGTTTTGTGCACTGCAACCCGACTAGGGTATCCTGCTCTGGGGAGTTCTCGGCAGACCCTTAAAAAAAAAAAATGAAAAAAACGCGCCTCAGGTTGAAATTTACAGTCATTTGATCTGCAGTTGCTCACCTGCTTTGCCTTGCACTTCAAATTAATGCATGGATATCACGATACAGGAGTATGCACGCATGCTCACTGTTGCCCTTTGTTGATGACGTCTTTCCTTCGGAGTTCCATGCCGACATCACCTTAGACACCGTTGCTCATGGAACATCAGCAGGTTGAGCTGTCTTTTTCACTGAAGCTCCTGCCAAACGCTCTCCAACATTCACCCCTCTTTCAAAGTCACTGAGGTCTCCTCTCACAGCCAATTCTAGTCATAATTATAGGCAACCAGGCCTGTGCAGCATTTTTATACATGACTCTAAGGCCTAAGCATGCTGGGGTGTTATGTGCTTAATTAACACATTGGCCACACCTGTGTGGAAGCTGTTGCTTTCAATATACTTGGTGTCCCTCATTTACCCAGGTGTTTCCATTTTTATTTGGCCACTACCTATATAATGTATGAAGATGCATGTACATGTGTGTGTGATGCCCTTGTCCCTCCAACTCCTCCCTTTAGAGACAAATCAAACCTTGAAGTTCAACCCCTATTGGTGTGTACTCTTGTTGAACATGGTGTGTATTTAACGGCGTTTGTGTCACGAGGCCTGCGCTCTGACTGATGTGGGACAAGATGATGGTACATGAGGCCTATCTTCGATTTCAAGTGTAGTCGTATTCCTCGAGGTAGTAGTGGTGGTGCTGGTGGTTGTTTGGGTTGTTTGTCCCGAAGTAATGATTTGTTAGCAGTTTTGTGTTTGTCTTTTTTATTTATTTCCTAATGTCATTGTTATGTATGTAAACATGTTCTGTAGGTTCATCTCACAAATTATTCTTTTGTTGCAAACACCTACACGAGCCTTAAAATAATGTGGAAAACAAGAAAAGAAAAGAAAAGCAGGATTTGTGGTCCAGTATTTTGTTGTCCAAGCCGATTCTGTCTCCTTGGTCACAATCTAAGATCACTTGAATCGATAACATCCCTTTTGCTTGACCCCTCTGTCTTCATCATTTGCTCCATTATTTGCATCCTTTGCTTCAATGTCCTTTTGTCATTCATCACATGTAGCACATGAAATGTTTTGTTTTTCTGGTAACATGAATGACGTTTGTCAGATGTAGAGATCTACATACTAATGTACAACCCACCGAGACAGCAGCGGAGCTGCATACGCCAGTCGTGCGCCGCACGGTGTACCACCAGATGTCATTTTGATCTGCACATTTGTAAACCCGATTTGAAAGACTCCATTCCTGTCTTTCTGGAATTTTTACTCCGTGGGGGTTTATTTTTATTTTTTTTGTATACAACAACAAGGCTCGTGTAAGAGGGAACATTAATGACAAAAAAAACAAACGGACACATAAAACATATAATAAAGGGAGCGGGAGACGAGATGGGAGAGAGGGGGAATCGCACAAGTACAACATTTGAGAGCAGGGACATCGGGAGATCTGTGGGAGGGAGAGGGCTTGGGGGGAGGTGGCGTGTGAAGGGGGGTGGGGTGGGAGAGGTATAATACACATGGATACTGCTAGGACTTCCAGGAAAGAGGTCGGTATTTCAAAAAAGTGGATCTGGGGTGAATTAATGCGGGTAGAAAAGATCAAGGTTTTGGATGGGGGAAGATGAGAGATTGTGGCAAACAGCTGTTTTAAAGACCAGGAGGGAGGAGTGGGATTTAAGAGCGTGAGGGAGTTTGTTCCAGAGGCAGGAGAAGAGAGGAATGAAAGAGTGAAGGTGAGCAGAGAGTCTTGATTTTGGCAGTTTCACCAAAAGAGGGTTGCTCGCAGATCTTGTGCAATCTAGGACTATTTGGGGGACAGAGCACACAGAGAGCTGGTGGAGCAAGGCCGGAGAGGAGTCTGTAGAAGACATAAAGACCACCAACCTGCCTGCGGTGAGTGAGTGAAAATCCTTCAGAGATAGCTTCATTGCGGGAGATTCCAATGATTCTGAAAGCTTTGGTTTCAACAGCGTGAAGACAAGCTAGGTGTGAGGCAGGAGCACCAGCCCGGAGGGAAGAGCAGTAATCCATGGAGCTGCTGATGAAAGCCTTGTTTGTGGTGAGGAGCTCAGGTGTGCCAAGGAAGGACTTTGCATGACGGAGGATGCACAGTCGGCGACTGGCTTTGGAAGCCAGCTTAGAAATGTGGTTTTCCCAGGAAAGATCATGGCAGATAGTGAGACCCAAAAGCTTGAGTGACAGAACTTCTTGGAGAGGATTGTTGAGAAAGTACATGGGGGGGGAGGGGGTTGTCCAGACGGTCTTTTCGGAGAGACATAGTGAGAGTGTGAGATTTGTCAGGATTGAAAGACATGTTCCACTTGTTTGACCAGTCTGTGATTTTATCCAGGTCTGCAGAGAGTGAGGAGACTGCAGACTGCCGATCTGAGGGATGAGGTATGGAGCGGCAGAGAGGAGTCATCAGCAAAGAGATAGAGATGATTTTCCAGAGAGTCGGAGAGATCATTGATGAAGACCAGAGGAAGAACAGGGCCCAGAACACTGCCTTGGGGAACCCCAGCCTGAACAGGAAGGGGAGATGAGAGCAATCCATTCATGGCCACACGTTGACTACGACCAGAGAGGAAGTCCGCAAGCCATGCGTGGAGATTTCCATGGATACCATAGAAGGAGAGTTTGGTGAGCAGAGCGCGGTGCCAGACCGTATCGAAGGCACGTGATATGTCAAGGGAGACAGCTCTGATTTCCTGTTTGACATTGAGGACCTCCATCCATTGTTGCGACAGCAGAAGCAGCATGTCCAGAGTAGAGTGACCTGGTCTGAAACCAAATTGATGATCAGAGATCAAGCCATCGGAGAAGAGGAAGGATTTGATATCCGAAGCAATGATGGATTCAAATGGGTATTTGTTCATCACTGAACTCGAGCGAGGCCACGGTCCACTTGCCTGTAAGGTCATCACACGATTTGATGGTTCCTTCATTGTGTTTGTTCATGGATACTTATTCGCTCCTCTTGGAGGATGACTGTTTGTGGAGAAACGACATACTAACAAAGGACATTGTATGTTTATTATCCGCCACCAAAGGTGGGTGGAGGTTATGTTTTTCACCCCTGCCTGTCTGTCTGTCTGTCCGTTTGTGAACAAGATATCTCAAAAAGTTGTGCATGGATTCGGACGAGATTTCACAGATATGTAGCATATGTAGCAAGAACGAAATGATTAGATTTTGGTGAAGATCCGGATTCGGATCCGGCTACTAGAATTTTTAAAGTGATTCCTCACCATGGGGAGAAAGGGCCAAAAACGATACATAACAGGAGATCTCAAAAAGTTGTGGACGGATTTGGACGAAACCTTGTGGAGAGGTTGGGTGTCTGACGAGGACTATTCGATTCGATGTTTGTGAAGATCTGAATATGGATTCGGATATGAGATTTATTTAAATTTATAAGTGATTCTTCACCATTGGAAGATCGGGCCAAAAACGTTACATAGCAGGATATCTCAAAAAGTTATGGATGGATTTGGACGAAACTTGTTGGACAGGTTGTGTGTGTGAGAAGGAACAATCGATTTAATTTTGGTGAAGATCCAGATTCAGATCCAGCTAGTAGAATTTTTTAAGTGATTCTTCACCATTGAGTGATATGGCCAACCAGGCGGAGGTATGCTCTCTACTGAGTGCCATTCTAGTTGAAGTTAATATAGTGGAGTACAATGCTTTACAAAGCACAACATTCTGATGTAAACTAACAGGTGGCTTCAAAAGAGATGTCACCTATTGGGTTTGGATACCAACAAATGATTATATTTGGAATAATGGACAACAGAGAGGTTGACGTAACGTCGAGTCATGCCAGGATTGACATTCGACATTATAATTGTGACGACGAATATGGTGATGTGTGTTCGAGTGGGTGCGATGACTGGCAAAAACACGTGTTGTGGTGCAGAGGGCAGCTCTACAGGAAGCTATTGGAACACCTAACTCGTCGCCATTTTCCGATCTTTGTTTATTTTGGCCGAGGCTAAACGTAAAATGGTTTTTCAGAATCCTGGTGCAGTCTCATCCACTCAACTGTTGTTTTACCATGCCATTACCTTAATACACAAGTACCGGATTGTGGCGATCGTTTATGCGCTCGGCTCAGAAGATTGTGCAGGGTCATGGATCATGAACGGGTTATTTTTCGGATTTGAGGGAACTTTTGAAACAGTGCATCGTAAGAATGAAAGTTTATTTCCTGCTGCCATTCTGAACGCAACTAGTGAGTGAGATGGTGGATTTGCCATCGTGGTGAATCTTTGATGTTTTGCATTAATATGTATGCAGAAATTGCAACGGCACACGAAGTAATCATAAACACTGTACACTACTGGGTCTTGGGTCTATCTATCACCATGTAATCATAAACACTGTACATTATTGGGTCTTGGGTCTACCTTTCACCAAGTGATCAAAAACACTGTACATTATTTGGTCTTTGGTTTACCTATTAGCAAGCAATTATGTTTGTTTTATTTGTTGATCATGTCGATTTATTTGTCAATCAACAATCATGTTGCGCGCTGGAGGATATGTTATTTATTTATTTAGCATTGGGGGTGCTATACTTTGAATGTAGCCCGACTTGTTTACAAATTAATTAAACATGAAAAGCTGAAATGTCTTGAGTCAATAAGTATTCAACCCCTTTGCGATGACATTCCAAATTGAGCTCAGGTGCATCTAGTTTTGTTTTATCATGCTTGAGATGTCTCTACAACCTGATTGGAGTCAATTTGTGGCTAATTCAATTGATTGGACATGATTTAGAAAGAAACACACCTTTCTGTATGAGGTCCCACAGTTGACAGTGCATGTCGGAGCAGAAAATCTCCCATGAAGACCAAGGAACTGTCCATAGAACTCTGTGATGGTGGCAGCATCATGCTATGGGGATGCTTTTCAGTGGCAGGGACTGGGCGACTTGTAAGGATAGAGGGAACAATGAATGGAGCCAAATACAGGTAAATCTTTGAGGAGAACCTGCAAAAGACTGAAGACTGTGTCAAAGATTTATGTTCCAACAGGTCAATGACCCCAGGCATACAACCAAAGCAACACTGGAATGGCTTTAGAACAAAAATGTGAAAGTCATTGAGTGGCCCAGCCAAAGCCCAGACTTGAATCTCATTGAAAATCTGTGGAAAGACTTGAAGATTGCTGTTTACCGACACTCCCCATCCAACTTGACAGAGCCTGAGCAAATCTGCAAGGAAGAATGAGAGAAATGCCCCAAATCTAGATGTGCAAAGTTGATCCAGACATTCCCAAGAAGACTCAAAGCTGTAATCGCTGCCAAAAGCGCTTCTACCAAGTGTTGACTCAGGGTTGAATACCTGTGTAAATTAGATATTTCTGTATTTCATTTTTAATTATCTTGTAAAACATTCTAAAAAAAAAAATTCCACTTTGACATTATGGGGGGTAGATTGTAGATCAGTGGGGGGGGGGGGGGGGGGGGCGAGGGGGTAAGATTGTAGATCAGTGACAAAAAAAATCTGAATTTAATCCATTTTAAATTCAGGCTGCAATACAACAAAATGTGAAGGAAGTCAAGGGGTGTCAATACTTTCTGAAGGCACTGTCTGCAAGCTAATAACAGAAACTGTTTGCAGTATTCCCTTGGCATGTAAGGCCAACCTTCCCCAATTTGTCATGCAGGAAATATTTAAATACATATTTCGTTGAATATATATATATATATATATATATATATATATATATATATATATATATATATATATATATACTAGGGCATGCCCGTACTATATCTATATCTAAAATTATATCCCCCCCCTCTATTTACATGAAATGGTTTGGTCCAAAGCGAACGGCTTGCGAGTACGGTGACAATCCCCCCCCTCTATTTACATGAAATGGTTTGGTCCATTCGCAAAGCCAAAGCGAACGGTTACGAATCGCAGTTACGATGAATCGCAAAGTAGTTTTAATTAGTTTTAAAACATAGTTTAACGCCAACATAGTTTGCCAACGTGAAATAAATGAATACGCTCTCAAATGTGCCGTCCGAGGCAGAGTCTGTTCGGCACGTTCGGCACACGTGATAGCTCGCTGCTCTCTGATTGGTTGAATCGTTTTTTGGACATAGCTCGGTAACTACTTGTCCGATTAATATGAAACCTTGAAAAGGCACATCCTCGGGTCCCCAGCAATATACCTGGCAAGTTTCAAGTATATCGGACCGGTAGTTGTCGAGAAACAGCGGTCGCATACACACACACACACACACACACACAGACAGAGATTAGTGGAATTATAGATAGATATAGATATATATATATATATATATATATATATATATATATATATATTATATATATATATATATATATATTACTGTATATATATATATATATATATTACTGTATATATATATATATATATATATTACTGTATATATATATATATATATATATATATATATATATATATACAGTATATATATATATATATATATATATATATATATATATATATATATATATATATATATATATATATATATATATATATATATATATATATATATATATATAGATATAGATATATATAGATATAGAGATATATATATATATATATATATATATATATATATATATATATATATATATATAGATATAGATATATATATATATATATATATAGATATAGATATAGATATAGATATATATATATATATATATATATATATATATATATATATATATATATATATATATATATATACATATATATACATATATATACATATATATATATATATATATATATATATATATATAGATATATATAGATATATATAGATATATATAGATATATATAGATATATATAGATATATATAGATATATATAGATATATATATAGATATATATATAGATATATATATATATAGATATATATATATAGATATATATATATAGATATATATATAGATATATATATAAAGATATATATATAGATATATATATAGATATATATATAGATATATATATAGATATATATATATAGATATATATATAGATATATATATATATATAGATATATATATATAGTCACATGAAAAAGTAAGTACACCCCATGTAAAGTTTTGACTTTTTCAACATATTTCAACATACAGCTATTTGATCTTCATTTCAACAATATTGACAGATAAAGGTGATATAATATAACAAATATCATGAAACATTTACATTTTGTAGTCCATTGTATAATTTAAATAAACATGAATGCAAATTTCGCATGTGGAAAAAGTAAGTACACCCTTGGCTCTAATAGGTGGTATTGCCCCTTTTGGCAGAAACAACCTCAAGTGGACGTTTCTTATAACTGTCTACCAGTCTCTGACATCGACTGGGAGAAATGTTTGCCCACTCCTCCATGCAGAATTCTTTCAGCTGTGCGATGTTTGAGGGGTTTCTTGCATGCACAGCTCGTTTCAAATCCCCCCACAACATCTCGATGGGATTTAGATCCGGGCTTTGACTCGGCCATTCGAGAACACTCCATTTCTTTCTTTTCAGCCATTCCTTGGTGGATTTACTGGTATGTTTAGGGTCATTGTCATGTTGCAAGGTCCACCTTCGGTTGAGCTTCAACTTTCCGACAGATGGCCTCACATTATCCTCGAGCACCCTCTGGTACAATGAAGAATTCATAGTGGATTCTATGATGGTGAGCTGCCCAGGCCCTGATGCAGCAAAGCTGCCCCAAACCATAATATTTCCACCACCATGCTTTACAGTTGATATCAGGTTCTTGTGGTCAAATGCTCTCTTTGGTTTTCGCCAAACATGTCTTCTGGTACTGTGGCCAAATAGCTCTACCTTTGACTCATCTGTCCAGAGCACATTGATCCAGAAGTGCTGGTCTTTGCTGAGGTGTTCATTGGCAAACTTTTGTCTTGCCCTGATGTTCTTTCTGGACAGCAAAGGTTTCCTCCTGGCACACCTCCCATGTAGATCAAATTTGTGCAGCCTCTTTCTAATGGTAGACTCGTGCACTTTGACATCAACAGTGGCAAGAGTTACCTGTAGTTCCTGTGATGACATTCTGGGGTTCTTAGAGACTTCTTTCAGCATCTTGCGGTCTGCTCTCGGGCTGAACTTGCTGGGGTGGCCTGTCCTGAACAAGTTGGCAGTTGTTTGGCATCTTCTCCACTTGTAGATGATCTTCCGGACAGTCCAATGATTGATTTCAAATTGTTTAGATATCTTTTTAAATCCCTTCCCAGACTTATAGGGATATATAACCTTCTTTCTGAAGGCCTGAGAGCTCTTTTGATCTGGGCATGGTGACGCCGCACACATCAACAACAAAGAGCAAACCAAACTAAATGTCTGAGGTTTAAATAAGACAGGTTCCTCCAAGATCCTCTCTAACGATGTTCTAATCATTTGCACCTGAGCTGATGCACCTGATTCTAATTTTAGGTATTTGAAGTAGTGATAAATGTAGGGGTGTACTTACTTTTTCCACATGCAAAATTTGAATTTTTGTTTATTTAAATTATACAATGGACTACAAAATGTAAATGTTTCATGATATTTGTCATTTTATATCACCTTTATCTATCAATATTGTTGCAATGAAGATGAAATAGCTGTATGTTGAAATTTGTTGAAAAGTCAAAATTTTACATGGGGTGTACTTACTTTTTCACATGACTGTATGTATATATGTGCGTTCTGTGCGTTTTCCAGAAGTATCTCTTTATTTTGCACATTAGCCAAATTTTTTTTTAACAAACAAAAACAAAAGTTAAATTACGACTGGGATTACGGACAGTAAAATTACAGTTCAGTACTTCGTGTAACCCCCACGAGCATTCAGGAGAGCACGTACATGTTGAGGCATGCTGTTCACGAGATTTGCCAAGGTTTGGACAGGAATCGCTTGCCATGCAGTGACAATAGCCTGCTGCAATTCACGCACAGAGGTCGGCTGCTGGTCCAAGTGGTCGATTTGACGTGTTAATTCTGCCCACAAGTTCTCTGTCAGATTCATATCCGGGGGACATGGCAGGCCACTCCATATGCTCTACACCACGGTCAGCAAGAAAGTGTTGGATCATGCAAGCATGATGAGGCCGTGCATTGTCATCTTGAAGACAAAGTTTCCTCGAAAGGCTGCACGAGCAAATGGAAGCAATGTTTCTTCCAGAATGGCCCTGTACTTGAACTGGTTCAGGTTTCCATTCAGAACAACCAGGTCAGTTTTGCCCTCTGCATGAAAAGCAGCCCAAACGGTCACCCCACCACCTCCAGCTTGGACTCCTGGCATGATACAATCTTTGTTGTAAGCTTCATGCACTTGTCTGCGCACTCGGACACGGCCATCTTGACGATAGACCAGAAATCTAGACTCGACACTGAAGATCACGTGATTCCAGTGTCCTGGCTGCCATTGACGGTGCTCTCTGGCCCACTGCAATCGGCGCTGGCACTGTTGTCTGGTCAGGCGTGGCTTTCTCAGGGGACGCCTGGCACAATGGCCTGCTTGAACCAGTCGTTGGTTGACGAGCCTTATGGATACAGGCACATTTGTCAGTTGCTGCCACTCAGCCCTAAGCCGACTAGCTGACTTGGTACGGCCATTGCGGACTAACCGTTGCAGCTGGTGATCATCCCTCCTTGTGGTTCTGCGGGGATGTCCTGGCCTCGGTATTGGAGTAGGGACACCCCTCTGAGCATTTCGTTTCAGGATCTTTGACACCTGACCTTGAGTGATGCCATACTGCCGAGCAATAGCACGCTGTTTCATGCCGTAATTTCGTAAAGCCACCACTCCATGACAAACAGCATTGTTGAATTGACGGACCATTTCCAGAGGAAGCGGCAATAACTTTTGGAGATGTGCAGCAGTTGTTTTCCACTACTACAGAACGCAACAACCCTTGTATACCTGACTGTGAAGCCAATCATCAAATGCACCTGTCCGTACATTTTGCCACGCCACCTGTGATGTAATCCTGTTGTTGACTTCTTGCTGCGACAGACAATCAGTGACATGGTTCTTTTAACAAATAAATCACCAAAGTGTAAAAGAAACTCACCAGATTGATATACTGAGTTAAGAAAGTAAACCCAAGTCAAGAAAAAAAAAAGATTCCATATTAAATGCCATGTCTGTGTGTATATATATTTTGTTACGGATACGCGGGACGGCTCTCCCCTTAGCAAGGGGTGATTAGCCCCTTGTCCTGTTAAGCTGGCCGTCTCCCTGGTCCTGGTACTTGTAACGCCCTCCTGCGGGATGGAACGGATCAGGGTTATGGGTCCAGGGTTTATCCCGAATACCTTTATCCGTCCCTCCGAACAGGGAGACAAGTACCGCTCGAACCCGGTTTTAGATGTTATAATTGCCGAGCGGTGTTAGCAACCCGACGTTCGAGCCATTAACGATACTAAACCCGATCCTAAACGTTGGCCAAATCGTGCCACAGGTGTGCAATGCTGGAAACCTCTAAAGCGACCGAAAGAGCATGAAGAAGAAAAAGACAAAGTAGGGAATAACAGGATTTATTACTATTTACACACAACTAAAGCAGAAAAGAAATGGAATATGATTTACAAGGCAATGGAAAGAGCAGGAGACATAGTGCAATGATTAGCTTATATATTACACTCTTAATTAATACCCCAGGACAACGTGAAAGACAGACGAACGATCACACTTACACGGGGGAATGCAGGCAGGAATGAATGGCTTGGAGATGGATGGCTTGGAGAGGCAAGGAAGGTTCAGCGGGGACTGGGCACGGTCGGGCCAGAAGGCACCGCCGTCAAAAAGCCGAGCCGCGGTCGTCCCAAACTGCGCGGGCGAAGTTCCTGTCTCCGCACTGCAGCGTCGCGCACTCCTTGCGTTGCCTCGGTCCGTATTTCCTCTGCAGCGCGGCATGTATCTCAGCTGCTTGGACTCATCTGCTCATCTCCAGCGCATCTCTGGTGGGGGCGTCTCCCGCGGGTTATATAAGCCCCACCCTTGAACCTTTGCGAACCTCCCAGATTGTTCTCTCTCCGCCCTCTCAAGCCAAACCCCTTATACTTGGTTGGTTGTTCGGGGCTGGCTCACTCCTCCCCTCTATGACGAGGTGGAGACACGCCTTTCTTCTCCGTACCGACCGCGTGCTCAATGGAGTCCATTTGCGGCGAAAACCATCCAAACCTGACACTTTGCAGATGGGACCTACTCTTATTTAATTCGGTGCAATGAAGAGTCAAACTATTGGGAAACACAGCCTTAAACTACATAGAATAAGGGAATAACTATTTAAAAGGATATATGGTGCCCTGCGTGTAGGTTTATGGAATTAACTAAGAGGACGAGCTTCGACCTTTCTTTACATTATGGAGGGTGACATTTCCACACAACAAAACCATGATTCTCACATTCTTTACACTTTCTCAAATTCGTTACAATATATATATATATTATATATAATTATATATATTACATATATTATATATATTGTATATATTATACTAGCTGAATGCACCCGGCGTTGCCCGGGTTCTTTTTGAATGAATTAAACTTCTGTACATAGGTCTGACGCGAGCCCAGTATCAGTTAGTGCTCAACGATTCCTTGTTCTTTCTTCTGTCGGGCCCGCGAGAGAGAATTTTGAAAGCATGTGTTGCAATCGGTCAGATATTCCTATTAAGTGCATTTGTTGTACTTCAAGAGAATTTTGAAAGAAGAAGAAGATTTATTGCGAAATGGGCCCAGCCCGGCCTAGGCGGCCTCGACCGGCCTCTCCACCGAGCCTATAACCTTCCCGAGGCCCGTCCCGACATTTTTTGTTTCAGAGGTTTCCTCCTGTCTTTCACTGTTCAGGAGATTAGTGCGTGCAGACAAACAAACAAACAAAAACTTTCTTTTATATATATATAGATAGATAAAAGATAGATAGAAGATAGATAGAAGATAGATATATCATATATATATTATATAAATAAAAAAATATATAAATAAATATATATATATAAATAAATAGATGTATGTATGTATGTATTGTCGTGTCCCCGGGGTTAAGACCCCAAGAGGACGAATGACCAAAACGAGCTTTAACTCTGAGGTGTATACCCAACGTGGCGGAAGTGACACGCGTGGGAAGGTTCAAGGCCTAATCTGATCGGAACACATGCAGGGGTTAATCTGAACCCACAAACAGATGGGAAAGCAAAATCCACAATACAAGAAAAGTAAGATTTGACAAATAATGATTGAATGAAAATAAATGCAAGTAACAATGAAAGGTGAGGTAAAAATTAAAATTCCTATTTGAGACGTGTCCACTCAGACTCGTATACAAACATGGGGAAAACGAAAGCAAAAGAAAATAGACAATGCTTGGGTAATCGGCCGGCACTCAGCTTTGCGTTCCCAAATGCCTGGTAAGGCTTGCCGGTCGCTCTTTGACGTCCAGAAGAAACGCGACGCAGACCTAGTCCACGCCGATGTCGATCCTGTGCCTTGTTGTTCCGAATGTCCCAAACCGCTGTTTCTCACCAGCCCTTTCCCAAGAGCGCACACAAACCAAAGACCACACACCCACGGCCAAGCCGGAACAAGGAGGAAAATGCGAATACCTCCAACCAGCGCCAGGACAGAGAGAGAGACAGACAGACAGACAGACAGACAGACAGACAGACAGAGACAGAGACAGAGACAGAGACAGAGACAGAGACAGAGAAAGAAAGAAAGAAAGAAAGACAAAGAAAGACAAAGAAAGACAAAAACAAAAAATGGCGAGACCGTGTTCTTTTTGCCTTCAGCTCTCCCGAATGTTCCACCCTGACGTCGCACTGTCCAATCACCGAGCGCTACTCAATCATGAAGGCCGGGGCGTGGCCTCCCCCTTACGAGAACTGAGATATAGAGTCCAATCTCCATTCGGGAATGTTCGGATGACGTCGTTCCCTTGCAGATCGGCAAATGTGCTGGGTGTTGGTTAGCCCTGGCGGCATTGTGAGCGAGTGAGTCCATTTACAGTGCGATAGTTGTAGTTATTGTAATGGCGGCCCTTTTTGATGCAATAACAACGAAGGGAAAAATCACAGGGCAATTACACACTGGGGTTTATCCTTAAGTCCGACCTTAATAGCATAGCTCCACCTCTCGTATGAGACACATCTGCGATCTTACCCGGAAAGTCAGCCTAATTTAAGTTGCATCGAGGTGGGTTCTTTTTCTTTGCGACACTCGGAGCATTCTAAACCTACACGATTCTATCTCGGCCAAGGTATTTCATCCCGACCCCAAAAACATAACTATATATATATATATATATGTATGTATGTATGTATGTATGTATGTATGTATGTATGTATATATATATATATATATATATATATATATATATATATATATATATATATATATATATATATATATATATATATGTGTGTATATATATATATGTGTATATATGGATGTATGTGTGTTTGTATGGACCTGTATGTGTGTGTGTTTCTCAAGAAAAATGAATATAAATGAATGATCGTTTTAAGGCCATTTTCCCCGCTAGAGCGGGGGTTAGCCTTGCGGGCCCCATGACAATCGTGGTTCCCTGTTTGAGGGAATGTTTTTATGGCCGGATGCCTTTCCTGGCGCCAACCCTTAGTCACCTCTTACGATGCGCAGGGATACTGTGTACCTATTCTAAACCGGGGTACCCACCGGGAAAAAAAAAAAATAAAAAAAAAATAGTCTATATACTGTAATGTATGTATATATATATGTATGTATATATATATATTTATATATGTATATATATATGTGTAGCGGTTGCCGCTGAACATACACAATCGCCTTACACCTGCCGAGGACGCAACCACAGAGCGATCGCTGTGCCGGGCTCGCCCAGACCGCCCGGAGACGCTCAGTCTCGCCTTTCCCGGGCATGCCTGGACTCGCCTTTCCCGGGCTCCCCTGGCCCGTCCGGCGATACCCAGTCTCGCCGTTCCTGGGCATGTCCAGACTCGCCCAGGTCTCCCGGACATGCCCAGTCGCGCCTTTTAAGGGCAAACGCTCTGGCATGAGATATTCGAGTGCTTGTATATAATGCTGCCCGATAAACGGGCTTTTTTAGAGTACCCGAGTTGATTTGATGCAATAAAGAAACTCGGACGAATTCCAGCTTTTTGTCGCGTCCATTCTTTCGATTCGAGTTGGAGCACAGCTCCTTCATTGGTGACCTACTGACATGGACACGGCAGTTGCCCTCAAACTGCCTACCTTCTGGGAGGCTCACGCGGCGGTTTGGTTCGCCCAGGCGGACTCCCAGTTCGCCCTGCGAGGCATCACCGCCGACAACACCCGCTTTCATCATGTGGTAGCAGCACTCGGCTCAGCCACCGCGGCCCGCGCCCTCAGCCTCCTCCAGCACCCGCCAGCCGCTGACAAGTACGGCGCGATCAAGAAGCTCCTCCTCGACGCTTTCGCCCTCATCGGCGGAACGCGCACGGCGCCTGCTCGACCTGCCCGAGCTCGGCGACACGCGCCCGTCTGAGCGAATAGATAACATGCTCTCGTTGCTCGGGGAGCACGCCCCGGATTTTCTTTTTCAAGAGCTGTTCCTCCGTCAGCTGCCTAGCCAGGTACGCCTCGCCCTGGCAAGCACGACGATCACAGATCCCCGCGCCCTCACCAGGGAAGCCGACAAGATCTCCTCGGCAGGCCAACGCATCGGGGCAGCGACCTGGAGCCCGCCGCCGTCTGAAGCAACGCCCATGGCGCCCGAGCACCCGGCACGGTCGGCGGCCGAACTGCCGGCGCAATTGGCGGCCGCTACGCCGTGCCGACCGCCTCCAACACGACGACCAGGGCCTACACCTGACCAGGCGTGGTGTTACTACCATGCCAGGTTTGGACAAAAGGCCCGGACATGCCGACCCCCGTGCACTTTCGGCAAGTCGGGAACCGGCCAGGCCGGCGTTCATTACCAGCCATGAGCGCCGGCCACACGGGCAACTTACTTTTTATCAGGGACAAAGCGTCCGGACGGCGCTTCCTGTGTGACACCGGCGCCCAACTGAGCGTCATACCCGCCTCCGATCAGGACAGGCAGTCCGCGGTTTGCGGCCCCTCCTTGGTGGCGGCCAACGGATCGGCCGTCCGCACCTCCGACCCGCGCAATGTCACCCTCTGCTTCGGCAGCCAGCGCTTTCATTGGTCTTTTGTGACCGCAAGCGTGCCCATGGCTCTGCTGGGCGCCGACTTCCTCTGCGCACACAGGCTGCTGGTTGACGTCAAACGGCGTCACCTCGTCAACGCCGAGACCTTCAGCTCCCTGGCATGCACGTTGAGCAGCTCCGCACCGACCGAGCTAGCATGCGCCCTCCCGGCGGCGAACGAGTTTGCTCGCCTGCTCGCGGAGTTCCCGGCCCTCACGCGGCCGACGTTTTCGGCCGTCGCGGTACGACATTGTATCGAGCACCACATACCAACTACAGGCCCGCCGGTCTACGCCAGAGCCCGTGTCTCGACCCAGCCAAGCTCGCCGTGGCCAAAGCCGAGTTCGGCGCTTTGGAACACCTCGGCATCGTGCGGCGCTCCGATAGCGCGTGGGCTTTGCCGCTACACATCGTACCGAAGCTGGGGGGCGGCTGGCGCCCATGTTTCGACTACCGCCGCCTTAACGACGTTACCACCCCCGACAGGTATCCGATCCCGCACATTCAAGACTTCTCCGCCCGTTTGGCAGGACGGGTCATTTTTTCGAAGATCGATTTGATGCGGGGATACCACCAGGTACCTGTCAGGCCGGCCGACGTCCCAAAAACGGCCGTCATCACGCCGTTCGGCTTATTCGAATTCCTTCGAATGCCATTTGGCCTCAAGAACGTGGCTCAGGCGTTCCAGCGCTTGATGGACGGCGTGCTGCGCGACCTGCCGTTCCTCTTCGTCTACCTGGATGACATCCTCGTCGCCAGCGCGTCCCGGGCCGAGCACCTCCTCCACCTCCGAACACTGTTCGAGCGCCTCAGCGAGCATGGCCTAATCGTCAACCAGGCCAAATGCCACTTCGGCACGACGGCCGTTGATTTTTTGGGCCACCACATCACCAAGAACGGGGCCGTGCCGCTGCCTACCAAGGTCGAGGCCATCACCGCGTTTCCGCGTCCTCGCTCCATCAAGGCCCTGCAGGAGTTCCTCGGAATGGTGAATTTCTATCACCGCTTCGTGCCCCGCGCTGCTCAGCTCATGCGGCCCCTCTACGAAGCCCTCCGGGGCAAGCCGGCCAAACACGACGTCGTCTGGTCCGCAGCCATGGATGCGGCATTTACAAGCTCAAAGCGGGCCCTCGCCGACGCAACACTGCTCGCTCACCCGGTGCTCAACGCTCCCATCGCCCTCACCACGGATGCCTCTGACTACGCGGTGGGCGCCGTACATGAGCAATGAGCAATGGGTGAACGGGGTTTGGCAGCCACTCGCTTTTTTCAGCCGGCATCTCCGGCCGAACGAGCTCAAATATAGCACGTTTGACCGCGAGCTCCTCGGTCTACACCTGGCCGTTCGCCATTTCCGCCACCTCCTGGAGGGCCGACCCTTCATGGCTTTCGTCGACCACAAGCCGTTGGTTTACGCAATGGCCAAAGTCACGGAGCCGTGGTCGGCCCCGCCAGCAGCGCCACCTCTCCGCCGTGTCGGAGTTTACCACGGACATCCGGCACGTCGCCGGCAAAGACAACGCCGTGGCCGACTGTCTTTCTCGGGCCAGCGTGAACGCGGTCCACCTCGGCGTGGACTTCGCGCTTATGGCGGCTGACCAGACCACCGACACCACGGTGCAAGCCCTCCGGGCGGCGGACACTGGCCTCCGCCTGGCCGACGTTCCCTTCGCGGACACTGTCCTGCTCCGCGACGTCTCTCAAGGCCAGCCTCGCCCCATCGTGCCCGTTACCTGGCAACGCCGCATCTTTGCCTCCCTCCACGGCCTTTCCCACCCGGGCCGGAAAGCTTCCCAGAAGCTGGTGTCAGCGCGATTCGTCTGGCACGGCCTTCGACGGGATGTCCGCGATTGGACCAGCACCTGCACGGCCTGCCAACAGGCCAAGGTCCACCGACACACCCAGGCCCCGCTGGCACCTTTCACCGTGCCCGAACGGCGTTTCGACCATGTAAACGTGGACCTGGTGGGCCCCCTTCCCTCATCACGGGGTTTCACACACCTGCTCACCATGGTGGACAGGACCACCAGGTGGCCGGAGGCCGTTCCCCTCGTCTCCATCACCACCGCTGACGTGGCGCAGGCTTTCATCGTCACCTGGGTCGCCCGTTTCGGCGCACCGGCGGACATCTCTTCGGACCACGGGCCGCAGTTCACCTCCGAGCTGTGGGGCGCGGTCGCCCGCAACCTGGGGGTCAGGCTCCACCCTACCACGGCCTACCACTCCCAAGCCAACGGGTTGTGCGAGCGTTTCCACCGTTCCATGAAGGCCGCGCTCATGGCCGGCCTTCAGGACGGCGGCTGGACCGACCGGCTACCATGGGTCCTTTTGGGCCTCCGCACGGCCCCCAAGGAGGACCTCCGGGCGTCCACCGCCGAGCTGGTCTACGGCCAGCCGCTACGCGTCCCGGGCGAATTTGTGCCCGACGCCACCAGTCCCTGGTCCGCAGCTCGCCAGCGCTCGGACCTCCAGGAGACCGCCCGACGGTTTGCCCCCGTGCCAACGTCCCACCATGGTGACCCCCAGGCCTACGTCCCCCCAGCGCTTCGCACAGTGGAGTACGTTTTCGTGCGTCATGACGCACACCGGGGGCCACTCAGGCCGCTGTACGACGGACCCTTCCGGGTCCTGCGACGGGACGACAAGTCCTTCGTCATCGACGTCGGCGGCAGGTCGGACCGGATTTCGGTGGACCGCCTCAAGCCGGCGCACGTGGACATCGACCAACCACCTCGGTTGGCCCTTCCTCCGTGGCGAGGCCGCCCCCCGTCCACGGTGCCTCCCGCTCGACCACCCACCCCCACACCGGACTCCCCCCCCCCCCCCCCCACGACCCCTCCAGGGGTCGCTTCGGCCTGGTCATCAGGACCCCCCTTAAATTGACCCTGCCGGTGCAAGTCGATTCTGGGGGGGCGTGTGTAGCGGTTGCCGCTGAACATACACAATCGCCTTACACCTGCCGAGGACGCAACCACGGAGCGATCGCTGTGCCGTACTCGCCCAGACTGCCCGGAGACGCTCAGTCTCGCCTTTCCCGGGCATGCTCGGACTCGCCTTTCCCGGCTCGCCCTGCCCGTCCGGCGACACCCAGTCTTGCCGTTCCCGGGCATGTCCAGGCACGCCCGGCCCGTCCGGCGACACCCAGTCTCGCCGTTCCCGGTCATGTCCAGACTCGCCCAGGTCTCCCGGACACGCCCAGT